>NC_134116.1:14448868-14751899 GCF_040939455.1 Microcebus murinus
CTCACATTAGTTCACATAGTGTCAGTTTCCGGCCACCTCCTCTTGTCCCTCCTTGTCAGGATTGCCCACTAAATCCAAGCCTTTTCCTTCTCCAACTCCTGTTGTCCTGCCTCGTGGTTTTTAAAAAACTGTTCTCACCAAACTCAAAAGCATGATATAGCCTCACAAATCACCTTAGCAATAGTTCAGAATTTGGAATTTCAGGAATTTGAAAACAAAACAAAACAAAAAAGAAAGAAGCAGATTCCTTTTAAATTTTTTCTTACAGTTTAAATCAAAACAAAACAAAAAAATTAACAGCCTTCTCTTCACTGTGATCCAATGATTTCTCCCCCCTCCCCCCGATACTCCCATGACTTTGTAGAAAACATGTTGGATTCACAGGAATAAAAGCGATTTTATTATGGGGACAACTTTAAGTCCATTCTAATATATTTACAAAAATAAAAGGTAGAAAAAGAGAATGGTGAAGGAGGGGAGGAGAAAAGAGAGAGAGAGGAAAAAATCACCTTCAAACTCTAGTATTTTAGTTATAAGTAGGACACAGTGCTATTAATAGCAAATTAACTTATTTTTCTGATGTAGGACTCTGCCTTAGCATCTTAGTTTGTATCTAAATTAAGTTAACCTATGACCAGAATAGATTGAACTTGTTAGTATTTTAAATGCATCTCTAGCATTGGTTATTTTTATAATATTTTAGCTCTACTAAAACAAGTAATTTTATGTAAATTCTTTAAATCCATTTTAAGTGAGGTCATTTCTGGTTAAAAAGAAAATTATTAGGGAAGTTAAGCCCCATGAGAGATAGACTTTGCCCCACCGTTTATTCTGCCAAAACTGTGCAAATTTATCTCCATGCATTGAAAGGAAATTTCTCACCTCTAGCTACTTTCCTTAGCATAGGATGGCATTGTTTTGTTGCTGTTTAGGGGCGACAGGTGATACAAATATTTAACATTTTCCTTCAAGGACACACATAATACCCTTAAGAAATTGCTACTCTGATAGAATCAGTGCTACAGCTATTGGGGAAAGAGCCTTCAGAAAAATTGCTCTAAGTTTCCTGATTCTATTTGTTGGAACATAAAATACACAAACTTACGGCTGTCTGCTTCCAACCCAGACAGAGTGTGGATTTAGAGCCCAGGCATTAGGGGCAAAGAGCGTGCCCCCATGATACAAGGCATGTTTAGGGGGACCAGGATGATTCACTACCAAAAATGTCTCCTCCATCCACTGCCATGGTGCTGGCATGGCATCATTTGGTATTAATTCCTCCACATTGAAAGCCAAAATCCACTTACTCAGTCAGACCCACTTACTAAAATACAAATGCTCTCAACAGGAAGGATACCATATCCTGGTTCTTCTGAACACACATTTGGTGTAAATAAATTGTCAGTGGCGTACTCAGCCCTAAGGACTTGGGTCTGCACTGCCTGCCTGCATGCTTTCTTTGGTTTATTAAGTCAGTTCACTCTTCTTTTCTCATGCTATGGCCACTTGCACAGTAATTTATCTGCTTCATGGAAACACACTGAGGCCTCCCCCCTCAGACACACGCTGTATCCCAAAGGCCGCAGAGGCCCGTCTCATGCCAGGTGGTCAGAACGTGAGGTCCCCTGTAGCCTTGGCTGGTGTAAGTGTGTTTGCTGTTCTCTGACTGGATGTTTGAAGAGTGGCACATCCAGGCACCTGTGTCTTGTCTAACAATGAGTTTAAACCATCGTCAAATACCTTCTCTCACCCTCGAGAACAGGTGGGGAAGAAAAGATAGAGTAAGGCAAAGTAGAGAGACACCAAATGTGGCCCCTTTTGCCCAAGGCCAGGCCCTGCACAAACTTGGGCACACGTGTATTTCCACCCCTCGTGCTGGATGATGCTCCTGCTTGAGACGGGCCCCTGCAGGACTTCCTAATCGTGAATTGAAGATGAAACATCCTCTCCCCTAGAAACCACAGGTGGACGTGTCAACCTGCCTGTTTCCTTTCAGCGTCAGCATGACCACATGCTCCACCCTGCTCGCCCTGGGAATGATGCCGCTGTGCCTCCTCATCTATACCAAAATGTGGGTCGACTCTGGGACCATAATAATTCCCTATGATAGCATAGGTAAGTCGTTCCTCTGCAAGAGCGTTTAACGGTACCCTCAAACTCTCTGCTTCTCCCCTGCTATGTTCTCAGACCAGGCTCACCCAGCCATGATTTACCTCCTGCTCTAGTGGCAGTTTTTGCCCAATTAGAGTTTCGGTGAAAAGTCCCTCCTGCACTTGGATGGGCACTGGCAGAGCGTAAATTCTCGAGCCTTGACCCTAAGGGAGAATCTCCTTTTTCTTCAGTTCAAATCACCAGGGGGATGAGCTTCCCCCACCAGCAGTCTGGACTGAGGAGGTTTACGTGCATGTGTATGTTCATGTGATGGTTTCGTACAGAGCCCCTGGTAGGTGATCCTGAGTGTCACAGTGAGAAACTACCAGATGAAACTCTGTTCGTAACACTCAGCCATGAACCACCTCTTGATTCAGAAGTTGACTTAACGGCATGGGGTATATTTCATGCCCCAGACATCAAATTTGGTGGTTATGACTCCTTCTCCACTCATTTCAACTCCTGGATGTTCGCCCCATCCCAACGGAGCTTCTTTTCTGTTTCTGGGAAAACAAATGGTGATGGGAGATTAAGTTACTGGTGTAACATTGGGATGAGGGTTAAGAGAAGAACAAGATAGCTCCTGGCTTACCGAAAGTAGGCATTTCCCACAGAACTAGCATGGTAACGGATGATATGTAGTTGAAATAGTCCATCAGTACCAGTCAACAGGTACATTACCTGCTAAATGGTATTTTTTTCCCACTCACCTTGGAAACAAATCCCAGTGATTTGTCTCAAGAAGGTGTGAGTTTCCCACTGAATATAAGCAAAGGCCCAATGGTGACTCATCAGGATGTTTGTGAAATGGATTCCTGTTGGGGTGGGAGGCTGAACTAAAATTTCTTCCATTTCTAAGAAAGATTGGTTTTGAAATGAAATGTGATTGAGGGTATGTACAACTGAGTTAGAACTGACTTTGTGAACACTGATTGGAGATGATTTGTATTACAATATTTTCAGATAGTCTCTTCTGTCTTCTCCATCCCCTACTCTTACCATGACAGTAGACCAAAAGAAAGAAAGTGGTCCTCCTTGACACAACCTATTCAGTATGAGTTTTTTCAGTACAAGATCCTTCTACTGACCCCTGGGGAACTCCTTCATATCAGATATAATCCCCTGAAAACAGATTTTAGAGTGACCCTCCATGACCACCTGCCTATGCCTCACACTTAACTCTCTGGCTTCTCCCTCAATGGACACCTTCCCTAGAGTTAAAAAATGCAGTTCATTTGAATGGTAAAAACATTGCATGCCTCTCAAATAACCTACCTGCCAAGTGAGGAGTTTTGACTCCACATTACTCATTTGTATAAGAAAATAATTTAAGGCTTAAAATATTGTTCTTTTGATATTCATTCCCTTCTGGAAAGTGTCCCATAAGAATTTTCTGAGTAATTCTAACTACAGTGTGAATGGCTCATATTATTGCCTTTAATATGAATACATTTTGAAAGAAAGGAGGAGAAAATAAGAAATTAATTAGCATCCCAATGAAGGGAAAGGTCATGATAAAAAGAGGTCAAGAGTAAAAAGCAAAGAGAAAGAGGAAAAGAGAAAAGAAAAAGAGGAAAAGAGTAAAGAAAAAGCAAAAGGTAACGAAAAGAAAGAGGAGTTTGAAAACCAAAGATATTCACTGTGCTTCTCAGAATAATGCTTGCCCTGGCCTATTCGCCAGCCTAACGTTTTTTGCTATTGGTTTTTTTTTTTTTTTAGTCCTTTAATATAGAAAACAAATGAGCTGACTGCTTCACAAGATGTTATTGTCCCTTTATAAATGAGGAAATTGAGTCTCAGGGTAATTGTTTAATTTGCCCAAGATCATGGGGAACTGGAGATACCCCCCCCCCCCCCCCCCCCGGTCTGCTTTCCACCCTGCTCTGTGGGCAGGCACTGTGCTCGGTACAGCTTGCACGCGGTGCTCAGCGTGCCCCAGCGATTCCGTAAACCCCTGCTGAGCCCCCTCAGACGCCCGCATCTGGATGGGGAGGAGGCAGACTGCACAACTGGAACCACTAGAGAAGCACTGTAGCAAGTTGTTGTACCTACTCCTCTCTACCCAGTATTTGTGAGTGGCTCGTGCCAAGAACCTATATCCATTTGGTCACTGTGAGGCAGACATAATTCTACCCATTTTATGCGTGAGGAAACCAAAGCTCAGGGGGATCAGTGATTATCACAGTTCCCACAGTTTGTGAATAAAGGTTCCTCCCCCAGTCTATCGTGTTCCCAGCCCCACCACGTGAATGCATCCACCACTCTCTTTCGTTCTCAGTTTTCTTTCTACCTTTCTGTCCTCTGATACCTACTGTGTAAACTTGATTAAAGACCAACTTGAGCTTTCAGTGGATAACTGTGAGCAGTTGCTTTTTCATTTTACAATGACAGGCATTTTACAGAGAAAGCACAGGCATATGAAGAGTAAATAAAACAAAGGGAGTCTGGAGAAAGGAAAGAGCAAGAGCTTCCGCCCCTCCAGGCAGGAGCCACACACCTGGGTGGAAGGAAAGCAAAGAGTGCCTTTTCCAGGCAACTTCAAGTCCCTGAAAAACTCCATCTGGCCTCCTCTGGTCTGGAGAGGAGAAGCAATTCTGCCCTGGATCTCAGCAGGTGATCCTGCTTGCAAGTTTATCCTGTTGCCTTGGGCTGCTCAAAGAGATAAGGACTCTTTGCATGAGGGACCAAGCAGACAGGACACATTAAAACTATACCCAAAACCTAACCACACTTGCATCCTAAGCACAGTATTTGCACCCAGATTTAAGCTACCACAGCACAAATTTCTATCAAGATGGTTGTAATTTAAAGCCTACAAACTTCACAAAACTTAGCAAACCAACTAGAGACCCAAGAGAAGAAGTCTTCTCCCAACGTAGCAGATGCAGGGAAAAAGGATTTTTCTAGGCGATCTTACCAGTACATCTGCCAATGCCTCTTTTCTATATCCTTTGTTCTATTATTTCTTCCTTATTCCCTCCTACCTATCTTTTTTTTGTCCCCCGTTACTCTTAGTACCCTTAGTCATTATTTAATTCTGCTGAGTAACTTCTGGACAAAAATAATTGCTGGCTGTTACCTTGCCAGGAGGACTAGAAGGCGACAAAGAAATGTTTTCATCATCGTCATGTGATGATGATGATTTAGAATTTCCTTCTAAATTAATATCAGCAGCCTTGGAATCTAGACTCTATTTTCCATCCCTGTTCAATCTACCCCAATACTAAGCAACATCCACTCTCAGAATTTCACTATTCAATTCCACTTTCTCATACTGCTTTAAAATAAAAGGATGTTTGGAAAAGAAAACCCATGAAAAGTTAGAAGTTGTTGGTATTATATAAAAACAGTTATTGGACAAATAAGTGTTAAATAATATGGGGAAACAAACCATATGTCACATGAGCAGCAGTAAATTAAGCATGGTGAAATTGAAGTATGACTCTTTTATCTGGCTGGGTGAGCACGTTGCTGCAAAGAATTATAATTACATGAGAGGTCGCCAAATATATTATCCCATGGAAAATTTAAAGCATGCTTTTTCAACCTATTCTCTCACCTCTCTGCTATAGATTTCAATAACCAATGCTAGTTTTAACTGGAAGTCCTGAGCCATCAGAATGCCTAGAGATCCTGAGCTAATTTTGAACATGTTCTTTTATTTCTTTTATTTTGAAAATATTTTGAAATATTTATTTTATTTCTACTTCCATGAAGTAACACACAGATATAAAATATCATCAATGTACAGCACAATAACACACACACACACACACACACACACGTGGGCAAGGTATTTTTCCTAGGGGTATAAAGATCCAAAGACCAAATAAGCCAAGATTTTGACAAATTGAAACTAAAATATATTATTAGTATAAGAAACTGAAAAAATAACCCAGGATTTAGGGAAAGGATTTATATCATCAATAGTATCAATTTTCAACCAGTAATATTAAATGATTTAGTGGATTGGGTACAGAAGTAGAGTATGTGTGTGTGTTTAATTCCATATTCTGTTTTGCACATTCAAGAAGGTAGATGAAATACTACCTAAGACTTTTTCAGCTTGCTTACTCTTTTGTCTTTCTCTTTCTGTGTTATATTCTGTTATCAAATTGCTCTTCTGTCACCTTTAGGAGTTTCTTTGGTTGCTCTCGTTGTTCCTGTTGCCTGTGGAATGTTTGTTAATCACAAATGGCCCCAAAAAGCGAAGATCATACTTAAAGTAAGTATCCCATGGTATCGGCACAAGTAAATGCTCCACAGTAAGAACTGAAGTGATATGGTTTTTCTATCCACTAAATTGTTTTATTCTCATTATATGATTACCTCCTAGCAGAACCTGAAGTTATTAGCCATACAGTCCACTTTTCTAGAATGTTCTTCATTGTCCATCCACAGGACAAATTCCCATCCATCTTTGAGACACTCAATGCAAACATCGCCTCTTGGTTTTACTCTAGTCTATTACTACAGCACATTGCTGTTATCTATGCTATGTGAGTTTGTGTTATGAAATATATCTACAGGCTGTCTTAGAAAATAGAATATATCTTTCTTATCTCTGTATCCATATGACCACTTTGGTGCCTGGCAATTGGTATAAAAAAAAACAAAACAGTAACCATTCATTCCTCTTCACCAACTATATTCTAGCTAGTGATATGGATATGGATATAGATGATACAAATAGATTCTGCTACTCAAGGGAAAAAATAGATCAGTTAGTATTCCTTGCTTCTCTGGACAAAAAATGTTATATAATTGTTTTTAATGTGAAAAGGAGAATATAATAACAGTGGCTTATATTTGCATATGTCATTTTTTTAAATTTATAGAGTTTTATGTCCATTTTCTCATTATCATAACAACCATAAAAGGTGGCTGAAGCAAGTTTTTATCCCCGATTACAAATGAAGAGATTAAGATGGAGAAAGGTTCATGATTTACAGAGGCAGAATGGGAAGAGTTGAATCTGGAAGCCAAGTCTTCTAGGCGCTTACTGTAATGGGTTTTCTTCCTCTCTGACAAGGACAATTTGCAAACTAGAAAATCTTCTTCAGGATAATTGAGCATGGACGCTATCTGTCCATGTTGTGTTTTTAAAAATTAAAACATGGGAAATGCACCAGTATTTCCAGTGGGCTGATTGCAGCCTTCAGGCTACAAATATATAAAGAGGCAACTTTATTATCTCTTCTCTAAAGGAAGGAGACAAATCATCTCTGACAAATGCATTTGGATTTGCTTTAAACACAGTGACTGAGTTCACTTCTGCCTTTTCTTCCAGGTTGGGTCCATTGCAGGTGCCATCCTCATCGTGCTCATAGCTGTGGTCGGAGGAATATTGTACCAAGGTGCCTGGGTCATCACTCCCAAACTATGGATTATAGGGACAATATTTCCTGTGGCCGGGTATAGCCTGGGGTTTCTTCTGGCTAGAATAGCTGGTCAGCCCTGGTACAGGTATGGTGTTTTGGTAAATCAGACGGGGAATTTTTGTCTCTAATAGCTGTTGTGTAAGATTGCTAGAGCTACTTTAACATAGAATCACAAACTGAGTGGCTTAAACAGAAATTTATTGTCTCACAGTTTTGGAGACAAGAAGTGAAAATGAAGGTGTTATAGGATTGGTTCTTTCTGAGGACTGTGGGGGAAGGATCTATTTATTATAAGCCTCTCTCTTTGGCTTATAGATGGCTGTCTTCTTCCTATGTTTGTCACACCTTCTCTCCTCTGTACATATCTCTGTGCCCAAATTTCCCCTTTTTATAAGGACACCAGTCATAATGGATTAGGGTGCACCTTAATGACCTCATCTTAACTAATTATATCTGCAATGATCCTATTTCCACATTAGGTCACATTCTGACCTACTAGGACTTCAGCCTATGAATATGGAAGGGAAGAGGACATAATCAACCCATCAAAGCTGTACATAATAATGACAAGATCGAAATCCTTCACCTTTAATCACATTCATCGTCCTATTTCTGAACACATCCCTTCTAAACAGGCTCATTCATTCGTAAAGTATGCAAGTCCCCAGAAAGAAAACACTGACTGCCTCCTTTTTGCTCAAATTCTTCAGGGCCATTCCCCATACAGTGCAAGTCAGCCTCTTCCATTGTTATGCATTCATATTCTCCAAGCAAAGCAAAATCAACAAATGCGGTTAGGTTGGCCTCCTGATATAGGAGGGTCCCTCCAGCCAGCAAGAGGATGAACTCCTCATTCAAAAACACCGAATGTCTGAATGGATTTAGCATTTACGGATTTGGCACTGGGTAAAAACATTTCCTCTCCTACCAAATCCGTGTAAATCAACAGGCACATTTGGAACTGCTGCATGTGTGAGGTTGGGAGGGAGACGAAGGGCATGGGGCAGTGGGAAGAGTGCAGACTGCACCTTGCCCTCTAAGCCTGCCACACACCAAATAGCGGACGGACCTCGGGCCAGGAACTCACTCTCTCTCTGAGTTTTCCTATCTGTAGAATGGGGATAATTTCTACCAGGATTTAAGCAGAACAAAAGAAATTTAGCAATAAAATACTGTATCTTGAGTGTTTTCAGAGCCCCTGCTCTGTGTGCTGCACTGTTACCAAAAACATAACTGAGAAGGGTGAAAGGAACCCTCTTGCCACTTATTGAACACTGTACTAAATGAGCCCGTTCCTCATATATGTAAGGGCTAAATCTATTTGTTTATATTATGTGTAAGATTATATTATTATATAATATACACTAATAAGTAATATATTTGGTAAAAGTCATGTGTCAAATAAACATATATTAAATATATACATTAAAAACATAGACAAAATCCATATAGATATATATCCTTGTTCTCATTATGTCTGCTTTTAATGTTATACAATAACAAAGCAACAACTAAGACGCATACTTCTCTTCACCTTTCTCTTAGGTGCCGAACAGTTGCGTTTGAAACGGGCATGCAGAACACGCAGCTGTGCTCCACCATCGTGCAGCTCTCCTTCACCCAGGAGGAGCTCAACCTCATGTTCACCTTCCCGCTCATCTACAGCATCTTCCAGATCGTCTTCGCAGCGATATTCTTGGGATGTAAGTGGCAACGCTAATCACGTGTCATTATGGCGTTCTTCTTTGAGAAATCCTTGCAGTTGCTAAAATGGCTTTTATAAAAAAAAATTTCCCTGTTCCTGGCAGTGAGTTGTACAAATAAATAAGAGGAAAAGGCCCCTCCTAACACTACCATGAGTTCCCAATTGCTGATGAAGAGACTGTCACTTTACCAAAATGTTCTAGTGAAGATTACTTTTAAGTGAAAAGGAGTGGAAGTCGATTCTCCCCGTTGACTCTTTTCCTCAGTAATTAGGGGGGCATATTAACCTATTAGGAACATTTTACTGTATGCCTTCCCACATGCTTCCAGGAACTCAGAATTTTGGTGATTTTTTTTTTCAAAACATTTGTCTTGATATGCTTTGTAAATATAGGATATTTATCAGAAAATTGGTATATAAAGGATATTTATCAGGCTAAGTTATAAGGCAGAGGTGTGTGTGTATGTATTAAATGCCCATATAATTGAGGCAGTTGAAGCAAAAATTTTCTTTATTTCCAGTGCCTGGTATAGTGAACTTGATTCTTACTTCTACTCCCCTGCAGCATAAGGCTGCCACCCTCTCCCTTCAGGCCCTGCCACCCACCGGCCTTCACTTAGTGGAAACTTTTCCCTGCATTTGGCTTTCCAAGGGCTGATGATGTTTAATGACTGTTTTCTTAATTCTTTCTTTTAATAAAGAAGCTACTTTTTAAAGCTTCACGGCATTTTACTAGGGAATATAAAGGGAAGGTGCACAACAAAAATAATGTGAATGTTAACTTATATAATGCCTGGAGACACCGTTGTGTTTTGTTTTACTTTTCTACTTTGCTCCATTAAGTATTCCACTAGCCTGTGGGTGCTAATCAACCTCTGCAATCCTGTCTTGAATGTTATTCTCAAAGCAGAGGCTTCCTTTCTAGAATGGAAGAATCCACTGAAAACACTCCACTGATTTATCATGGGTCCGGAAGACAGGAGTCCATGGCCTAATAACTTTGTTCTCTTGTACAATAACCTTATTTGATTGTATAGAGGTCGACCCAATTTTGCAGTGAGATTTTGCCGAACGATAACTCAGCAATGTCTACTAGACAAGCTAGAGAAGTGGACTGGTTGACAGAGCAATTAAGTATAGGTGCTAGATGAACAACTAACCCAAAAGAGAATGAGTGATAGAAAATAAGTTGAAGGAATAAGGAAAAGGAAGAACTGGGACTGGTATTGTACTTTTCCACAGTTTTATCAGTAAGTATGAACATAAGAAAGGAATCTTTATTAAGGGTATACAATACCTGGAAACATATTTTAGTGATAGGATTAGAAGTCTAAGTAGTTTTTGGAACAAGGAAAGGAAAGAAGGAAAGAAAAAAAGGAAGAAATGAGGGAAGAAAATAAGGAAGGGAGGGAAAAAGGGATATAGAAGATGTATAGTTTGGTCAAACAAAATCATTGACCCAAGTACAAGTTGAGGGAGGCCCTACTCAAAACAGTTTATAAGTGTTAGATCTTCAAATTGACCATAAGCTCAATTAAATTCAATAATATGGTTCAGTGGCCTTGAAAATAATATATTAGTAATATATTAGTGCAGGGACTGATCTAAAGGAGATATTGATCTTGGCTTACTAAGATCTTTTTTTTTTTTTTTTTTGAGACAGAGTCTCACTTTGTTGCCCAGGCTAGAGTGAGTGCCGTGGCGTCAGCCCAGCTCACAGCAACCTCAAACTCCTGGGCTCAAGCGATCCTCCTGCCTCAGCCTCCCGAGTAGCTGGGACTACAGGCATGCGCCACCATGTCCAGCTAATTTTTTGTATATATTTTTAGTTGGCCAATTAATTTCTTTCTATTTATAGTAGAGACGGGTCTCGCTCTTGCTCAGGCTGGTTTCAAACTCCTGACCTCGAACAATTCACCTGCATCGGCCTCCCAGAGTGCTAGGATTACAAGCGTGAGCCACCGCGCCCGGCCTTAATAAGATCTTTGAAGCAGGTCACTGTCACTCTCAGATGTGTATAATAATGACCATTAACATTTACTAAGCATTCACTATTGCTCACGGACCATGCTAAGCACTTAATTTTATCTCATTTAATGTTCACAATTGCCCTGTATGATAGGTCATATTATCATAGCAACTTTATATGTGAGGTATTGGAATTTGAGAGCTCCAATAAATAATACCTTCTGTTCTCCTGTTGATTTTGTAACCAATGGAGAGGCACAAGAAAAATTAGATATTTAGATAACAAAATAGCCTTTTTTATTGGAACATACAGCTTGAATCTGGGACCAAACGGGCTTGTGGAAACTGCCCCTCCACCCACGGCCTCACACATGTGCAGACGTACACTCACATACACATGCATAGTAAAGACATGGACTGCAGGTCTTCCCTGGCAGGGCGGAGCCGGTTCTGGTGACCTGACCTCAAAACTAGGAGGACCAGCAGCTCCACAGAAGACAGGAAAGCCAATCAGCCAAAGCTCTTCACCCACAGGAGAGAATGAGAGAAGGCAGGGAGAAAACAGGAGTGTTGTTCTAGTTCAAGTCCTTCCACAAGGACCATCGGCCAAGGTCCTGGACATTGCACTGCAGTATGTAGTGTATTTATTGAGGACTAGCACGTTAACTGGGATGTAGTGGTATAGAACTCTTGCTTCTCTTCATTCTTCCTATTGACAAGTACCATGTGCAGGGCTGAATGCCTGAGGAAGTCTTCTGGCTGCCCTGAGCAAATATCCCCTAAAGTTGTATGTAAGGTCTTCCTGAAGTGCATTCGTCCCTCATGCCATGAGTGGTCATAAGACTAAGAACGAAGATTGCTTTCTCTAAGGTGCCTCTATTCCTACCGAAAATGGAAACTGCTTTGAGTCATAGAGTATAATCACTATCCAAAATAGTTTTGCAGCTTATTACTGTGACATTTACTTAACTTCCTGTGTCTTATTTTCTAGGTTATTGGGTATACAAGAAATGTCGTGGAGAAAATAATGAGGAATTTCTAGAAAAAAAAGACAATGAAACAGAGTCAGAGACATCGGTTTATAAGATGAATTGATGATTTCAACCAGATGAAAAGTGGACACCAAGTAGACAAAACAGAAGAGTTCTAAAGGACAATCTTAAACTATAACTACATTTAATTACTTGTTTTGTGAGGATACTTGGCAGGAAAAAGTTAAAGTGAAAGTTTCAATTTTAATTGAATTTATCTGTTGGTTTTGGTACCAAGTGGTTGTGGTCTAATTCTCTGATGGGAGAAATATTATTTTTGTGTGTATGTGTATATATACAAGTATATATACTTCATATATGTATATATACACACGTATACTGTTATTGAGATATACCCCAAAACTATCTTCAGACTAAACCTGACATAGGTAACACTGAGAACAAGAACCTCGTAACACTGAAACTGAATTTTTAGGCAGAAACTCATAACCCAGAGATGAGGAACTGACTTTTGTAGGGTAAGGCACATGTAATGAATTAGTATTGTAGTCATCAAGATTTTCTTCAGTATTTATGATTGTGAAAAGATTGACCTGAACATATTCCACTGACATTTTAATCATTATTTTGAAAACTTTACAAACTATTTATTTATATAACTTTGTAATATAACAGGTAAATACCTGACTTCCTGTATTTTTTTTAAATACTGCCTTCTCCAGTGACAGTGCCAAAACAGAAATGTGGGGAAATTATTATGATATGGAATTCAATAACCAAATTGGAATCAGATTTTTAACTCATCAGGAATATTGCACATTGGTTGCTCTACCTCAGGGGGTCCAATGATGGCCATTAGAGCTTTCAAGAAAAAAGAGAATTTTTTCAAATGGTTGAATTTGGTAAAAAGCTCTTCAAGCCCTGGAAAGGGACTTCCTCAAGGTTTGCCTACGTGAGGCAGATCCACAGTGGCTAATCTGATAGCTATTCAGTTTATACACAGCATGCACAGTAGGCTTGTAAGTTGTGAGGTGGCAGGAGGTGCAAAGACAGTAGAAGTATTGGGAGAAATACCATGATTCCCAATGAATTCTATGGGATGAATGAATTCTATGGGAGATAATGTGAAATACATAGAAAAGCACAAACAACAGAAACCCAGTTGAAATGCTTGCCCAGAGTCAATTAGATGTGCAGTAGTAAGTAGTTATAAGAAGAGTCAGGTAAAGGAAGACCCAGAAAGTGAATATTAAACAGTGTTTGAAGAAGAGGACTGGTCTCAGGGTCCAGAAGTAGCAAGGGCCTTGCCAGCCAAGAGAGTGCTTTAGATGTTGTAATTAGATGTAACCAATGGAAGCAAGGAAGATTTGATAAATCCTTTGCCAGGCTTTGATGGGTGCCAGGGGCAAACAACTGGTCAAGTATTGGGTTCTCAGCTATGAGATCTAATTTAATACCCTGTCCCTCATTTTGCAGCACAATGAATGCACGTTCTTAACTCAGTCCTTAGTGGGTTTAGTTCCATTTTACATTTTGATATTTTCACTGCATTTGAAAGATTCCCTTTCAAGTGTGTTGGCTCCAAAGGGCTTTATGCATTTGAATGTTCTTGTTCAGAACCTACTGGTGCTCCTAAACATCACAGGAACAGGACATCAACTTAGTTCTTCCGGTAGAGGATAAGGGATTCTGTTTTTAAAAGTTACAGCATTTACCTTTTTATACAAGGTTCACATTTACAATTGAATAAGGCCTCCATATTTTTACATCATTAGACAAATGGACTAAAATGGACTATAGATTTTTTTTAAGGGATAGTGGGAGAGAAGGTATAGAGTTTCTTCTTAGTGAGTGTCAAAGAATATGTTTTCAGTGGTGGAAAAGAAGACTTTTCAGTCTATCGGTAAAGTACATCCCACACTTTCTCATCAAACAGAAAACAGACAGGTGCACTAAAGACACACTGTGAATTCATATCCTAATTTCAACACACCCAAAATCAAGGGCTCAGATGGTAGCAGCTGCAGCAAGCAGGTTTTGCCTCTTTGTTGATCAAGATATGTGAGTGAGACAGAACTTGGCTTTCCTACATGATGTGGTAGCTTGTGAGTTGTGTTTTTTTTCCCTAATGTGCTAGAGGGAAGAAAAATAGCTGAGCTTTCTAAAATGACAGCTCTCTATTTTTAAATGAGTTTGAAAAGTCGATTAAATTATGTATTTTATTGCCTCTGTGAGTATCATATTAAATGAATATTTTATTTTAAAGCCTTGAATAAATGAAAATAGTTTTGTAATGTTTGGTCTAATTGAGTCTTTGTGACTACTGTCAAGATTTTTCTTACTGTTCAATTCTAGAGATATAAATAAGGTAGAGTTTCTCAAATATTAAATTGTTCTTTGAAAAGTGCCTGAAAGAAACTCTTAATTAAATACTCTAATAATTAGGTCTCCCACAGATACTGATTGAGGTTTTCCCCAAGAAAATCATACAGAGGGAACATTAATCAAAGACTCTTAAAAATGGTGTGACAATGATAGCTGATTTAAAAGAATACCAACGTATTTCATGTACTTATAAATAAGCCACCACCTTTTATCAAATGGTGGTACATGCATATCTATACAGAGAAAGAGAGGCTTCAGTTATGAAGCTCATGCATTAAAATTGCCCATCATGAGACTTGAAGAAACTCAGGTTACCAAGCTCATTTGACTCCTCAAAGACATCATTCTGCTTTTCACCTAGGAAACTGTCACTATCTTCCAGCAGGAAACAATGTTTCTTCCTTAGAATATTTGCTACCCCCTTGCTTCTCAATCCTTCAGCTTTTTCAAAACCACCTCAGTTTAGAACAAGTCTTCAAAGTGTGGCATGGGCACCCCCAGGAGTTCATGAAATTGTCACAGGCACCAATGGGAAGCAGTTTCACTTTCCTCAACTTCCAGACGCATGATCTCCCCGAAGCCCCTGCCTGAGACACCCAGGGCTTGAATTGTCCTGGCTTCTCCTTTCCCGCCTCTTCTTTCATAGCCAGGCGTCCCCCCTTGGAAAAGCAAGGCCTTATTCTGAGGCCTAATCTTACCATAGTACATTGGTCCTGGGGGGAAAACTTTTTTAACACCAGATGATTCAAAATATTGGTATCTGAGAAAAGCTTCTTGTCTTTCCTACTTGTACACATACTTACTTAAGGATTTAGAAATGAAGTGTTTTGGCATGTGTTGGAATATTTTGAATATAGAAATAATACAAAGTGGGGTGGAAGAGAAGATAATTTTGTTAATGTGCCAGCGCTTCCATCCCCAACTATTTACCCCAAAAAAAGCACCAACTTGGAGGGTAATCCTGTGGGAGCAAACAAAGGAGCTCTGGTTGGAAATATTGAAAGAGGACACCTGTTTTTGTTTTTCCTTCAAGAGATACCAAGCTATGGCAAATGTCTGAACCTTACCTATTAAGAGCTATCCAAAACAGGAATTCAGGTGTGAAATAGTCAACACAGCAGCCCATGTTCTTGTATTTGTTAGAACTGAAATTGAGATCAGATACTTTTTTTCTGACAGAAAGAAAGTGTAAATTTGGTTGATTGGTGTGACAAAGGTCCTTGCTTTGCCAATTAGGATATATGAAGGACATTTTTCATAATTTAGATGAGTCCAATCTGCAGCTCCTAGGCTTAAAAAACATATTTAAAATGTATGATGATATTAAAAGCACATTATAAAATAATTGATCTAAAATATATAAAGAACTCTTAAAACTCAATAAATAAGTCAAGCAATCCAATTAAAAAAATGAGCAAGAGAATTTGAAGAATTTTTTGACTTCAGCAAAAAAATGTCAACTAAAGCAAATAAGCACACAGCAATGGCAAATAAGTACATAAAAAGATGCTCAACACTATGTAATAGTTAGATGAATGCAAATTAAAACTACAAGAAGGTACCACTGCATGCCCAATAAATAGCTAAAATGAGAAAATACTGGTGATGGCAAGTGTTGACAAGAATGTCAACAGCAACTCACACACATTACTGGAGATACTTTCAAAAACACTTTGCAGCTTCTTATAAAGTTAAACACACGCTGGCCATATGACCCAGCAATTTCTCTTCTAGGTATTTACCCAACGTTACTAAGAATAAAACAATAAGGACAAAACTGCTAATCGGGGGACAAGTGTCAGGAATTGCTACTAAAAGGCATGAGGAACACTATGGGATGATGGATATGTTCTATATATAAAGACTTCGGTGGTGGTTACCCAATTTTACACATTTGTCAAAATTCACAGAGCCATACATTTAAAATTAGTGAATCTTATTCTAGTAAATTTTACCATAATAAAGCTGACTAGAAATTTTATTGGCCAAGATGTAGCAGAAAAATTTCTTCAATATTTTTATCTTCTCAACCCTTTCTGAGAATATTGAGTTAAGTCCAGAAACTCTAAAGGAAAGAGTAATGGCTCTAATAATAGCTATTTGATAAGTCTAGTAAACCCTTTGGTAGCATACTTCCCAGAAATTGAAACAGTGAATGACTTCAGTCCAGAAACATTTTGAAAGATGAGTATTTCCAGTTCTTTGCTTTCAACAAAAATGAAGGAGGATCCCATTAAGTTTCCAATCTTTGTACTGAAAAAAGTTTTGATGATATACCACTGTGGGAATTTCCACATAACTTGGAAATTTGAGGGACAATTTATACTAAAAGTCCTCTGATTATCATCCACCTCTTTATGTAAATAAGGTTCATCAGCACTGAAGTCTATTGGGGGAAAAAAAGGGGAACAAAATAGATGCTGAAATCGTCTCTCTGTCTAACAGTGACAGCAAATTCTCCATAGCACGTATGCGTTCCAGGCTTTCATCTGAGTTATTTACATAAGTGAGTCTATTTAATCTTCACAATAACTCTACAGCTACAGTCACCAACCACCAGGCTGCGGACCAGTACCAGTCAGTACCAGTCGGTGGCCTGTTTAGAAACCAGGCCACACAGCAGGTGAGCAGGAGGTGAGCAAGCAAAATTCATCTGTATTTACAGCCACTCCCCATGGCTCACATCACTGCCTACTCTCCCCTCCTGTCAGATCAGCAGCGGCATCAGATTCTTACAGAAGCGTGAACCCTACTGTAAACTGCACAAGCGAGGGATCTAGGTTGTGGCTCCTTATGAGAATCTAATGCCTGGTGATCTGAGGTGGAGCTGAGGTGGTGATGATAGTGCCAGGGAGCAGCTGCAAATACAGAGTATCATTAGCAGAGAGGTTTGACTGCACATAAATGTGATGCACTTGAGTCATCCTGAAACCATATCCCTCCTGCTGCCCCCCGGCCAGTCCTTGGAAAAATTGTCTTCCATGAAACTGGTCCCTGGTGCCAAAAAGGTTGGGGATCACTGCTCTACAGGATGTTTCTCCTCCTTTTACATTTGAGAGAACTTAGGCACAGAGAGGTTAATTTATTTTCCCCATGTCACTCAGCTGGCAAGTGGCAAAACTTGAATTCAAGAAGTTCAGTTCCATATTCTTTACTGTTGAGCACAGCACTAAACTACATAACATTCATCCACAAATACACAAAATGTCAAATTTTTCATAAATTTATCACATTAGAATAAAATTCTATAGTAATAAGGAATTAACATGCAGATTCAAGTATAAAGAAAAACAATGTGAGATTCCCAAATATGAAAGCTATGATGGATGTAGATTCCATTGGATATATTTAAAACTGATATAACAGTTTAACTTTAAAATTTCAGTTTTTAAAAAATTATATTTGCAATTTTTACCAGAAATTGAAGTTGTAATTATTTAAAATTATGATGACAAATGTTAAACATCAACCAAGAATGTACAAAGTATATACAGGCTTTAAAAATTCTTACGGAGGTATGCAACCCAAGTTTCCTTTTTTCCTAAATTCCAGTTGTCTGGCCTTCTATTAACTTGCCAAGTATTGAATTTAATACTTAGTCAGTGTTATAAACTTGGTAGAGAAAAGCTAATTCTAAAGGATGATGATTATCTTTGCTGGTAATAAAATGCATACAAACAAATATACATATATGTAATAAGAGAGAAAATATCATTTAAAATAAAAAATAATAGTTTAGGATGTTTAAATAGAAAGATTACTTGCAGAGTTTTCAGCTGAAAGACTGACCCATACAATATAAATGAATTCTTAAGTCATTGTGGCTACACTCTTCTCAAACAAGGAGAGTTCAAAAAGAGTAGCTTTGAAAAATAACAAATATGACTGCCCTTTTGCTACCACGGGCATAATGATTCCTTTATGTCTCTCTCATGGCATTAAGAAACATAATGGCTAAGGTTTCTAAGCCGTATCTCAATCCTTTAAAGAATCAATGAACAAAGTACAGACATTCATTATAAACAGAATGAAACAGTGAGGCAAAAGAGCTATGAAATAATGTCAAGTGAAAAAAATAAATTGGTAATTAACAACCTTTAGTTCATTGGTAAATAATTATACATATTGAAATACATGCAAATGATAAGGATTAAAAGGAAAGGAAACAATTTTTTGAGGGAATGATGCCATGTGTTGATTTTTTTCAATATTTTTCTTCACTCTCATATGATACAGGAGGATTAAATGAAATCAAAAGAAAAAAAGCAACATTAAGGGGGTTAATATGGGTTCCCTGAGATCAAAGTACAGGTCTGGTGGATATTGTCAGAGAGGGAAGAAATAAGTCTCCTTACCGGTGCTGAAGTTTCTGCCACCTGCACCTTGTCTCTACCCACTGGCCCTACGAGTCTCTGCCCTTCACCAGCAAAGAACAGGCTTTCCAAGTGTGGCAAACAGTATCGTCTGGTTAACCCAATGCTCACTTCCAATTCCCTTCTCCATTTCCACATCAACTGAAAACGCATGTGCTCAACTAGCTTGCAGCTAGGTAGCCATGAAACATATTTCTAGACAATTACATAAAAGCAGAAATCTGTTCAGGAAGATTCTAGTAAAGTCTTCGGTAATTTTTTATTTCTGTTGCTAAGAAGGCACCTGGCATTGGTCCTTCTCCCACTCCTGCCTTAAAGAAAAAGGGTTTCCCGGTTCTGTAACAGTATCTATGAAGGAAGAACACAGAACAGCACAGACATAAGCTCTAACAGTGTTAACCCACTGAAGCAAGGCCAGCAGCTGCCTGCCTCTAGACTTATTGATACCTGAGCAAAACAAATACCTATTTATTTAAGCTGATGTTACCCAGATATGTTTTTTCTTGCAATTAGAAAGATTCCTAATTTATAGAACTGCTGATCCCTATAACTGGAGTTGTCTTAGGTGTAATGTACCCACACAAACACCAATTTGAGGAATCTGTGATTCCTGGACAAGAGAAAACTTAAAGGGGTAAGAGAAATGTCAAGACAAAGTTTCTTCATATATTCATATAGAATTCTGCTTGGGGCACAGTAAGGTGAAAAGTTCCATAAAAGCAATGACCATAACATTGAATTGGTCATATCTTTCATTATCACAAAAGAAACGCGATATATACTTGTGAAATTGAATATATTGGCCCTGAATCAGAATACAAAAATTGTTGCTCATGTTCAAGCCAAAAGAATCTTCTCCATGGGCTCAAATTTAAAGGTAGCAAACATGGAAGTTGCAGATATAGAGAATAGGAATCACTTTTGTATTTTGTATTTTTTAGTAGTTACTGCCAAGATACATGTTGGGAATATTTCACTTTGTACACAGTATGATTATAATGATTTTTATTAATTCTCTTTAGACCATACAAATTTATTTCAAGGATAATTGCACTATTTGTTTGCTGTGATGAAAATGAAGTCCTGCCATATAGCAATTAGGTAGGGGTAGAAGGACAGAAAACAAAATGAAAATTATGTAATTCTAATGTGTAGTAATAGTTTTTAAAGCTTTCAAATACATATTTATTAGAATGGGTTTCCAACTGCACAGAATCATCCCTCAGACTATCCTAAGACTGTTGAGTAAATATGCATTAGGCACATTTTGAAGCACTCATTATTAACTCAGTCAACCAGAACAAACCCACTAACAGCAAGTTTATCTGGTTTATCAAGTGAATCTAGACTAAGTTCTTGGGAATGTGCTTAAATGTTACATTTATTCATTAGACCTCACTAGAATCCCAAAGTAATATATTCATTCTGCCAGGAATTTTTAGTGTGCTGTGTCAAATTAGGTTCTCCAACATGCTGAAGTGACATAATGTGCTTAACTTTATAACCCAGGTGTTAATTCTCATACTATAAAGGGCCATGAATGAATCATCAACATTATAAAGAGTTTTGCTACCTTTGGTCTCTAAATTCCTCATATGTTGTCTCTTCAAATGTTTCCAGCCCTCATCTCTCCATGCATATTAGGAAATTTGGTCTCTTTCTTCTTCACCTGAAGAATCTACTGTTGAGTCTGAGAAATTTCCTCAAGCCAAACACTGATGCTTCCCCAAGGCCCCTCAACAAGGTTCTGGCCTTAAAGTTGCTCCCAAACCTAGCCTCCCTTATAAAGAAAGAATCTCCACTTCCATAGGGCCAAGGAGATGAGAATGAAATCACTTGTCCAGCATGAAATGATATCTCTATAACAATCACTTTCTCTTACATGACACACACCATCCTATTGGTTAATATGCTGTAAATTATCTAATTTTCAGATTTGATTATTTCCTTATTATTTCCAGCTCCTCTAAACTCCCATAGTTTCTATTATCTGCACTATCATTTGGTCCTTTGCAAAAGCTTCTTTTGTTAGTTTTCTTTCACCTTCTCCAAGCCTTATGAATAGTTAGGGTCTGATGAATATTCATTGACTAATAGCTATTTTAAAGTTTTATAAGTCTTTGAAAGACTCAACATGTCTTTAATTTTTTTCTACATCATCTAGCAAAAGTGTTCTTATTTTTGCCTTTCAAAAAATCACTAGCCCTACAACATACTTTGTAACTCACAAAATATACATTGGCTCCACACATACATTTCAGCAGCCTATTTACAGTCCTACATTGCTGTTCTTACCAAATGTTTTCTGCTTACACAAATAACCATTTGTTTAGGGCTTGTAGCTAACCTTTACCTGAATTATCATAAAATCCTTGGAAAGACTTACAAGTAATGACAGCAGTTACCAAGGAGCAAACTGCGATCGCACTCGTGTGTGTGAATGCGTGTTTCATGTGTCTAATTAATATAGAAGGATCCTGATACTAATGCGGAAGATGTTTTCCACGAGATACAACACTGCTGTTGCAAAAGCAAGATGCATATTTGCAAAAGAGAGACCCTTTGGTTGCAGTTAATACGTGTTGTCCATCTTACTGACGCTTGCTTCCCCTTATTACACCATTTTCTGACAATTCAGAAAGGGCCGTGTCTAGTAGTTAACTTCTACCCAAGAGCTTCATTCCTCAAGATAACACACTTTCCGTACCTAGTCCTGCCTCTTCCCTTCTAACTCCCCTTTTCAAGGACTTGAACATTTTATAGACTTGTAAAGAAGCTGTATTATATCTGATGATGATGGGCATTAGGCATACACCTTAAGTTCTGTTCATTCCACATTTCACCTTATCTCCTCTTTTATGACTATTTTATTGTCATTGGGGTTACTGAATCATAAGCCTAAGAGGAAAAATGTTCCGTTTATTTGGGGGCTACACCCACATTCCGAACCTTCATAACATCTCACGTTTCAGTTCATTAAAACGTCTGTGTGTCGTATTACGAAACCTCTCTTGCATTCACTCTACCAACAGGGTAACCTCCATGAAGTCAGGGATTTTTATGCTCAATTTTACAACCTTAGCATTTAAAAAGTAATGCCTGCCTCATTGTAGGCACTCAACAATATCTGTTCAATAAAAGTCTATGAAAATTAATGTTAAGAATCCCAACACGTGAAATACTTTGCATCTCCCGTTTTCCTCCACTTTCTCTGCTCCTTATAAATGTTCTCTTTATCTTTCCATGATCCCTCAAACCCAGTTGTGAACATCGCTGGATATTTATTCCACCCCTTTATGATCTTCAACTACAGAAAATAGGTCATTTGCCTCATGAAATTAGATTTAGCAGCTTTAACTTTGATGCTGTTACTGATTCCAACATCTCTATTTCCAATCCCGCCATTTTATTTATACTCTAGTCCCCAGATCTCTAATTGCACACGGGACGCTACTACTTTAAGGTGATACCTGTGTCCTCTTCAGACTGAAACTGGATCTACTTACCTAATTCCATTCTTTCTATCAATAGAATTCTCCCAATTAGCCCAATGAAAATCTGGAGCTATCTTCTACTCTTCCTTTCCTTTTTGTCCCACAGCCATCCAGTTAAAATGACCTGTCTAACCTTAACTCAAAAAGCTCCTGAATCCAGTCCTTCCCCTTTGTTCGCGTAGCCATATTCCGATAGTGGCCCTCATTTTCTCAAATCTGGGTAACTACGTTAGCCTCTTAGTTTATCTCTATTCATCTCTTTCCTCTGAAATCCTGTACACCCAACACTTGACAGCATGTTAAGCAAATATTAGGAGTCAGGTACTATGTGTTTAGTGAACGAGTGGAAGAATTAATGGATAAATGTTGTTCACATAATGTGCCTTAGACACTGAGCTCATCACCGTCACTCCTGTCCTAATACGTCTGAACCCAGACTTCAGATCTGTCTGTAATCTGACTCCAACTTTTGGCCACTATTTCCAAATTACCCCAGTGTCCCATGGAGCTTCTCCTAAGCAGGGCAGACTCGAGTTCTCTAGCTCTAAAAAGCACCTCTCCTCTCTTCACACATGCAAACTTTGCCCTGTCACCTCCATGAATAGATGTCTAGAATAACTTGTGTCCCTCATTAGCCTCTCATCTTCTCTGAATTCCCCTGACATTCTCTACATAGTAGTAATAAATTTTGACATTCTAATCTGCAATGTCATTTCACTACTTCTTGCACATAAGCCTTTTTCCTTCAGCAAGATCCACATAATCCTGGAGCGCTGAGACTATGTCTTAAAGTCTTTGCTTGACTGACACCAATGATTTAAAAGATGAAATATTTCTTTAACTGTCTGCATACTTCATTTTACCTTTGCATGTTTCCTGTGAAGAACATAGAAAAAAACCAACATTATATTGGAACTAATCAATCAATGCTTATATGCACACATGGAAATAACACTTGTCAGAAATCAAGCAGGTGGGAGGAGGAGGGGGAATGGGTAAATTCACACCTAATGGCTAAAGTGTACACTGTCTGGGAAATGGGCACACTTGTAACTTTGACTCAAGCAGTACAAAAGCAATTTATGTAACCAAAACGTTTGTACCCCTGTTATAATCTGAAATAAAGTTTTCTTAAAAATGGAAACCAACTTTACACATAACACGCTCCTGAAAGGAGAGAAAAACCACACATTCTACACCAATTTATTAACATGGAGTATATAACTCAAGAGGAACTTTATTTATAAATAAAGTTCCCTAAATACTTACATTAATAGCCAAGAAATTTAAAAAGTAAAATATCAGGATCAGAAACAGAATATTTTATTTTGTTACTATTGCTTCCTCAAATGCCCAAAATTGACTTACTAACTCTTCATATTAGTAGTCAGTTAAAATGAGAAAAAATATATATACTTCCTCCTGTTTTTACATAAAAAATATCTAGAGAAATGTATTTCATTTGAAGGTTTTCCATGTACTTAAGAATAACAAATCTGTACAACCCGTTTTTAAAAGCATCCAGTAATATAATAGTAATGTCAAAAGAAAAACAATAGAGATAGAAATCAGATATCAAAGAAAGTACCATATAATTTTATTACGAATGCTTATTCCTGCAACTAAAAGTTGAAAATGCTCTTATCAGATAAGTTTCAAAGATAAGAAAAATGACTGAAGATAAAAGTTTATTTTTGACCTTCCAAGGACTAGAGGGTTCTCAGTAAAGTATTAAAAATAATAAAGAAAATATCTCACATTTTTTTTTGCCTAAGGAAATACACTGCTGTTATGGAAATGATTTCCCAATTTTTATTTCCTGTTTATTCAGGTTATTGTTTCAGTATTCATCTGGCTTTGGTGCTCTTATTATAAAATAAGAGTTTTTCAAGGAAAGATCTCAGACAAAAACATTAATAGGTGAACAGAGCCAAAGCAAAGCAATCCTCTGAGACGAATGGTATCTTCTCCTTTTCCTGCAGTCTGCTTCCCTCTTCCTGCCAGGTGTTCACTGCGGGTTGATATAAGTCTCTAGTCTTATCTTGCACCACTTCCCCAGTAAACCTATTCTCCAATAAGGCCGATCCACTCAATGTTTTACAATCACTCTCCATGCATACTTGACTCTGTGCCTTTATGTAAACCAGTGGCCTGGAACATCGTCCTCTTGTGTCACTCTCCCTAAACAAATTTCACTCATCCTTCAAAGTCCCACTCAAGCCCCAGCTTCTCTGTGGGGTCCTCCCTGGTAACAGTCAGTCTCTCTTCTGAAATTCTGCAGAGCTGTAACTTCACCCAAATGCTATTTCTTCTCTCCTCAAGTAGATTTGCATTCCGGTAGAATGATAGCATGTTGTATACTTCAAAAAACAACTGATTTGGGCCAAAACAAGAGTCTATCTTGACTAAAATGACTACTCATTCCTTTAACTCCCTCCTCCACTTTCCTGCGTAGAGTTCCATCAAGTCTTGATGTCTTGTGTATTGCCTTATATTTTGCTGAGTTTCTGTTCAAACATTTTTATCTCCCTGAGAAGAGGATAAGCCTGTTAAAAGTAGGAATATGTCATATACTGTACGACTCGACCACTACAACTGGCAGGATCGTATGCAGGTTGCCCTCCACCTTCATGGGTTCCACATCTGTGGATTCAACCAAATGTGACTTGAAATATTAGAGACAAAAAAAAATCCACAAAGTTCCAAAAATCAAAATTAGAATTTACTACATGCTGAGTACCATATTGAATCCACACAAATGAAGTGACGTACAAGCATTGAATTAGGTATTATAAGTAATCGAGGGATGATTTAAAGCATATAGGAGGATGTGCATAGGTTGTATGCAAATACCATGCCATTTTACATAAGGGACTTGAATATCCATGGATTTTGGTATTAACGGGGTCCTGGCACCAATCTCCCACAAATATTGAGGGATGACTGTATGTGTAGTATGACATAATTGGGAACTCAATGAATATCTGTTTACTACATGCATCGTAATAGTCTAGAAAGTTGGAAAAACCTGGGATCAAATCATGGCTTTGCCACTTACTAGCAGTAGCAGGGTGACCTTGATTCTATTCTTTTTCCCCCAGCAGCCTGTGTTTGTAAAATGTGGGTGTTCTCTGCCGTTGCCAGTGTTGCTGTGGGTGTGGTGGTTGTGGTGGTGCCAGTGGTCTCCTACCACCCACCCATAACTGGAAGAACAGCCATGTCTGTGGCAAGAGAAAAATGTTTTATTTAAGAAATCTTTTTTTTTTTTTATTTCACATCACTTTATTTATTTCAATAGATGTAGGGGTACAAGAGATTTTTGTTACATGGATGAATTATGCAATGCTAAAGTCAGGGCTTTTAGTGTGCTTGTCACCAGAATAGTGTACCTTGTTCCCCACAGATGGATTCTATCCCTCACCCTCTCCCACGCTTCCCCTTTCTTAATTTGCAATGTCCATTATCTTACTTTATGACCATATATACTCCTCATTTACCTCCCACTTATAAGTGAGAATAGGTGGTATTTCCTTTTCCATTGCTGAGACACTTGAAGGTGTGGTGTACACTTTGGAGGATGGGCACACCAGCCCTAGCTTGGGCGGTGCAAAGGCAATATATGTAACCAAAGTGTTTGTAGCCCCATGATATTGTGAAATTAAAAAAAAAAAAAGGAAAACAATATGAGATTCCTCAAAGAACTAAAAGTAGACCTACTCTTTGACCAGCACTCCCACTACTGGGTATCCATCTACCCAAAGGAAAGAAATCATTTTATAATGGAATACTACTCAGCCATAAAAAGGAAAGAAATAATGTCTTTTACAGCAACTCAGATGGAACTGGAGGCCATTATATAAGAAACTTTAACTGTGCCATCAAACTCTCTTCAGAAAATTTATCACCACCTATCACTGTATTTTTCTGAAGTTTCTCTTCCAAACTCTTAAAAAAAAAAACTATGAGAAGGCAATAAACATAAAGGAAAGGAAATATTTATAATATATGTTCCCTTCCAAAAACCAAAACAAAATAATACCACAAAAGTCTTTAGGGTCAAATGGCACTTTGTAATCCTTGATGGGTATCCAACCTCAGTTATGAACAATATGCTGGATTTGGGGACGATTTTATGGATCATTGCAGTGTTGGTAGAAGTCTTTAACCTCATAACACTTTCTTTAGTGAGAAAGGTCAAAAAGACTTTCAGTCATTTCAAAAATAACAACATTTACTTGCTTTTCAAGTCTATTTTGCAGAGAGAGGTATACACCAAAAAGGCATCTGAGCAGACAAGAGGCAGTCTTCCAATGTGCTAAAATTTGCATGTCTGCATGACTCTGATTCTCACACGCCAAAACCATTAAAGAAGCAAGAGTAAGTTGAAAATTGTCAATTTTTTTTTCTTCCTAAGTCATTGCACACAGTCCTATGCCAAATTTGTTTTCCATTATGCAAACTTTACCATCTTGTTTAGCACTGTTAAGATGGACTGTTTTTAGTTAGGAAAGTTTCTGAGTTTCTATGAATTGAATAAGAGTGAGATTTTCAAAATATAAAGAGTAGTAGTCATTCACTTAAAAAGGAATTGATGGTCAGCAATGAGTATGGGTAATAAATGCTCAGCGAGGTAAAGAGGTGAACTTATTCGGACCTCCCCTTCATCTGAACATTAATTACTTACTGTGCAAACATCATATTCCAAGCACTATACTAGGCACCAGAAGCAGATCAATTGCCTTTCTTTAGGATATTGTATATTGTCTCTTATATTTCTGATCCTTAATTAAGATGATCTAATTAGCAAGTCAAAGAGGGAAACATTGCTACTCCAGAAGATTGGTCTAAACATAAGGAAGAGTTTAAATTCTATCTCTCAACTATTTGATACTGTCCAATTAATTTCCTAGCCATGGTTTGTAAAGATATTCAATAACAGTGCCCCCTCCAACATCATTATCTAATTCCTCACACTTTTTAAGACATCAAATATATTATTTTAAGTAAAGTCAATTAGGTACAGCTTCCATGCTATAAATGCATACTTGATTTAGTCCCTTTTAAATTTTTATTTCACGATTTTTTGGCCATTTTCCCCCTTCTTAAAAATGTTCTTTCCACTCTGTCTCTACTAAATCAAGACTGCTTTTCTTAAATTGAAGCAATAGATTCATTTCTCCCAGGAAATCCTTTTACACATGGCTTCAGTAACAATGTTCATTCAAATAAAGGACATTCCAATCAATGTCATGCAATATCCACATCATTCTAAAATATAAATGTCCTTGGTAAATATTCATTTATTATGCACCTTGCACAGAGCAGCTATATAATTAATATCTGGTGAATGCATAAAATTTCCTGTAATTTCTCATCTTTCTACATGAAGAGTATTTCCAATATATTATCATTCTCTATCGGTGTACATTTTAAAATGCCAAACAGTTTCACTATGAAGAGAAACCAATTGCAAAGTTATAAAACCCATTAGCACTATTAAGAAAAATTGTGTGAGGACATGCCAGAAAGATGGCAGAATTGGACTTCCCAACACTTGTCCTCCTCCAGCAGCATTGATTTGAATAACTATCTGTGCACAAAAATACCTTCACAAGAGGCAAGGAAACCAGGTAAGAGATTACAGCACCTGGGAGTGGCACAGAAATAAGAAAAGGCACGTTGAAGAGGGTGAGAAAGACAGTTTTACATTATAAAGGTCACCCTTCCCCAACCCCAGGCAGCACAGGCTGGAGAGAGATACCTTCTGCTTGGAGAAAGGAAAGGAAAGGAAGCACAGGACTTTGCCTTGGATCCCAACATCTGGCCCACTCCAGTGAAACGTAGCACTGGGCAGGCCCCCATGGCCCAGACTCTAGGTCGACAGTTTGAACTTCCAAGCCTACCCAGGCACCAGGCTAGATAACACAGTCTCTGAATTGGACTCAGTCTCTGAACCACCATTAGGCCAACTCCAATGGCTCCAGTCTTTAGACCACCCCCTGCACCAGGCTGACCCCACAGCCCCAGGCTTCAGGCCCACCCCAGCACCAGTCTGGCACCCAGAGACCTAGCCATCAGACTAGCACCCATGGACAAGAGGTACACGAGTTGAGATGCAAGCACCAGGCCTGCCCAGTGCCAAGCCAACCCTGTGGCCTCAGGCTCCAGGCCAATACCCCTGGACTAGGCCACTAAGTCTCCCCCAGCAGGCAGGATACTACAGTGGCAGATTCCAGGTCTGCTCCGAGAATTAGGTCTCTAGGCCACCTCAAGGCCAGGCCATCCCTCCCAGACTCAGGCTCCAGGCCTGCCCTAAGGTGAGGTTAGCCCCAGTGGCCTCAGACTCTTGACTGGCCCCAGCATTAGGCTCTGCCCCACAACCCCAGGCTCAGTCCCACCCTAGCACCAGGCCAATTCCTCTGGCCCTCATCATCATACCCGCATGCTCAGACCCATCCTCCAGGTTGCCTCTGTGGGTTTGGACCATTATCTCAAAAGACCCAATCCTGAAAGACCAAAATCCCTAAAGTCAAAAGCCCTAATGTGTAAAATCCCAAAAATCACAATCACAGGATTGTTGCACCATGTTAGACAAAACCAGTACCTTATTATTATGTTTATTTGGAAATTAAGCATGGTTTAAGGAGATACATGTGGGCACCAAGTTGAAAAGGAGTGGATTTGTGGGCTTAATTTTAGGTGTTAACTAGATTAAGGAATACCTGGAAACCTGGTAGAGCATTATTTTGGGTGTGTCTGTAAGGGTGTTCCTAGAGGAGACTAGTGTGTGAGTCTGAGTGGACTAGGTGGGGGAGATCTGTCCTTAATATTAGTGGGCACCATCCAATCAGCTGGGGGCTCAGAAAGAACAAATACAGAAGGTGAATTGGTCTCCCTCTGAGAGCTGGGAAAGACTTTTCTGCTGCTATTTTGAATGTCAAAATGCCAGGCTTGCTGGCCTTTGGACTCCAGATTCTGAGCTTTCAGCCTTGGACTGAGAAACACACCATTGGTTTCTCTGGTTCTCAAGGTAAAAACATTGAAATTTCCACAATAAATGAAGACATTTCCTTTTTGTACATCTGCATTTGTGAAAAATAACATTTCTTGAGATCTCAGCTCTTTGGGCAACTGCATATGCAGTAGTGACCTATTTCTTTATGAATACTTTTCATCTACCCATGCAACTGTCATTAGAATCTTTGAGTGTTTATGCTTGCAAAAACATAAACACATGTTATTTTTGTCTGTTTTATTGTATAAATGGGTCATTGTAATGATCTGTCATGTTTTTATGTTTCCCAAATAAATCTTTGTTTAAAAATGTGAAAAAATATCTTTTGAAGAATTTTGTATTATTTTTTCTGATTTATATTTTCAGAATTTTGATCTTTCGAGAATTCAATATTTGGGAATATGGCATTCAAGAGTGTGTCTTTCAGGATTAAGATCAGCTCTTGCACCTGCAGATACAGGCTCCAGGCCTACCTAGCAACAGGCCAGCCTCAGCTGCTCCAGACTTCAAGCTTGCTCCAGGTTTTAGTCAGACCAGAACCAGCTTGGCCCACATAGTCCCAGGATTCAGGCCTGCCTCAGCACCAGGTCAGCACCCCTGGTCCCAGACACCATGTCTGAGGCACCTATAAACTCCAGGCCTGCTTAGTGCCAGGTGGACCCCTACAGTCCCATCATTTAAGTCCGTCCCTACAGTCCTACCCCAACAGACACAGGATCCAGGCTCATCTGAGTAAACTTTGGTGCCAGGCCAGCACCCACAACCCAAGACTCCAGGTTTACCCTTGGAGACTCAGCACCCAGACCCTCTCCCATGGACTCAGCCTCCAGGGTCATCCCAGCGGACCCAAGTACCAAGCCTATCTCAGCAACTGGCCACCCCCTAAAGACTCAGGCTTAAGACCCAACCCAGCACCAGATTAGCCCCTGTGGACCCAGGTTGCAATCCCATCCATGTGGACCCAACCAACAGATCTAATGGATCCAGTGGTCCAGAGCATCCTAGTGGACCCAGGCTCCAGACTGAACTCCGTGGACCCAGGAACCAGGCCAGACTCCCCAAGGACTTTAGATGGAAGCCTGTCTGTGGATCATGCCAGACAGCCTGCCCAGAACCTCTGGAGCATCAGGAGACACTGACTGAGGAAGGGCTTTCCCAGATAAAGCCAGTCTACAAAGGCTGGAATGTCTCTGTACCTCTTCAAATGCACAGATATCATTATAAGGTGACAAGAAACATGAAAAATCATGGAAATATAATAGCACCAAAGGAAAACAATCATCTCCCAGTAGCTGACCCCACAAAATAGATATAGGAACTGTCTGATAAATTCAAAATAATAGTTTTAAGGCAGCCAAGTCAACTTCAAAAAAACATACAGACAAATAATTTGGTAAAATCAGGAAAACAATATATGACCAAAATTAGAAATTTAATGGACAGATTGAAATTATTAAAAATGACAAGCCGGGCGTGGTGGCTCACGCCTGTAATCCTAGCTCTCTGGGAGGCTGAGGCGGGCAGATTGCTCGAGGTCAGGAGTTTGAAACCAGCCTGAGCAAGAGCGAGACCCCGTCTCTACTATAAATAGAAAGAAATTAATTGGCCAACTAATATATATAGAAAAAATTAGCCGGGCATGGTGGCACATGCCTGTAGTCCCAGCTACTTGGGAGGCTGAGGCAGAAGGATTGCTTGAGCCCAGGAGTTTGAGGTTGCTGTGAGCTAGGCTGACGCCACGGCACTCACTCTAGCCTGGGCAACAAAGCGAGACTCTGTCTCAAAAAAAAAAAAAAAAAAAATGACAAACAAATTCTGGAGCTGAAAAGTAAATGAATGAAATGAAAAAATGCAATTGAAGAATTGATCAAGCAGAACATAGAATCTGTGAACTTGAAGAGACCTTATTTGAAAATATACAGTCAGAGGATAAAAAAGAAAAAGAGTGAAAAGGAATGGAGAAAGATTGTGGGATTTGTGGGAAAGCATCAAAAGAGCAAATGGTTGGGTTATAGGAATTTAATAATGAAAAGGCAGAGGACAAAGTAGAAAGCTTATTTAATAAAATAATAGCAGATAACTTTCTGAATTTGGGGAAAGATATAAATATACAGGTACAAAATGATCAAAGGTCTCCAGTCATATTTAACCCAAACAAGACCATAACAAAACATGTTATAATCAAACTATCAAAAATCAAAAACAATAAGAGTACCCTGAAAGCAGCAAGAAGAAAGAAACAAATCACATATTAGAGAGTTTCCATAACACTAACAGCAATTTTCTTAGCAGCAGCTTTGCAGGCCAGGAAAGAATGGGATAATATAGTCAAAGTGCTGAAGGAGAAAAAAAACTGCCAACCAGGAATATTGTACCCCAAATCTTTCCTGTCAAAGGGAAAGAGAGAGAAAAATTTTCCAAAACAAACAAAAGCTGAGGGAGTTCACCACCACCAGACCTGTCTTACAGGAAATGCTAAAAAGAGTTATTCAAGTCAAAAGAAAAAAACACTAATTAGTACCATAAAAATAAATAAATTGTACAACTTGCTGGAAAAAGTAAGTACACAGTAAGATTCAGAATAATCTAATACTGTAAGGGTGGGGTGTAAATCACTTATATCTATAGTATAAAGGTAAAAAGACCAAATTACTAAAAATAATAATAACACAATAATTTTTAGGGGATACACAATATAAAAACATATAAATTGTGACCCCAAAAAGATAAAATGGAGGATGGAGTAAAATCGTTTCATTTTTTTATGCCATCAAATTTAAGTTATTAACTTAAAATAGCTTTTGATAACTATTAGATGTTTTATGTAAGCTTCATGGTAACCACAAAGCAAAAACTTATAGTAGATACCCAAGAGGTAAAAAGTAAGGAATCAAAACATATCACTAGAGAAAAATCATGTAATTACAAAGGAAGAAAGCAAGAAACAAACAACAAACAAAGGATCTACAAAATAACCAGAAAATAATCAACAAAATGGCAGTAGTAAGTTCTTGCCCATTAATAATTACCTTTAATTCAAATGGATTAAATTCATCAAACAAAAAACATAGAATGGCTGAATGAATTAAAAACCAAGACCCAATTGTATGCTGCCTATAAGAGACTCATTTTACCTGTAAGGACACACATAGTAAATGGATAAAAAAAGATATTCCATGCAAATGGAAACCAAAAGAAAGCAGGAATCACTATACTTACAGGATCAAAATGAAATACTTTAAGTCAAAATAAAATGAGACAAATAAGGTCATTGTATAGTGATAAAGGGGTCACTTCGTCAAGAGGACATAATAATTACAAATATATAAGCATCTGACATTGGAATACCTAAATATATTAAGTAAATATTAATAGCTATGAAGGAAGAGATAGGCTGTAATACAGTAATAGTAGTGGACTTCAATAGCTCACTTTTAGCAATGGACAGATTATTCAGACAGAAATTCAACAAGGAAACATCAGACTTAAACTATACCGTAGACCAATAGGACCTAATAGACATCTACAGAACATTATATCCAATAGCAATATAATACTCATTCTTCTCCGTGCTCATGTAACATTTTCTAGGCCACAAAACAAGTCTTAAACTTAAAAAGATTGAAATCATATCCCGTATATTTTCCAAGCACAATGATATGAAATTCAAAATCACTAACAGGATGAATATCAAAAAATTCACAAATACATAGAAATTAAACATGTTCCTGAACAACCAGGAAATTTTAACTTACAAAAAATCAAAAAAGAAATTTTAAAATATCTTGAGATGAATGAAAATGGAAACATAACACATAACACCTATGAAATGCAGCAAAAACATTTCAAAGAGAAAAATTTATAGCGATAAATGCCTATATCAAAAAGGTAGGACGATCTCAAATGAATAACCAAAACTTACACCTCAAGATTAGTATAAAAGAGATCAGAGCAGAAATAAATAAAATAAAGACTAGAAAATCAGTAGAAAAGATTAACAAAACTGAGAATTGGTGATTTTAAAAGTTAAGCAAAATCAACAAACCTTCATCTAGATTAAGAAAAAAAGAGAGAATAATCATATAAATGAAATCAGAAATGAAAGAGGAGACATTACAACTAATACCACAGACATACAAGGGATCATGAGACTACTATGAACAATTACACACCAGCAAATTAAATAGCCTGGAAGAAACAGATAAATTCCTAAACACATACAATCTACCAAGACTGAATCAAGGAAAAGAGAAAATCCAAACAGACCAATAATGAATAAGGAGGTTTAATCAGTAATAAAAAATCTCCATAAAAGAAAAGACCAGGACCTGATGGCTTTACTGCTGTATTCTACCAAACACTTAAACAATCTTTCTTAAACTCTTCCCCAAAAATGAAGATAAGGAAACACTTCAAAATGCATTTTATAAGGCTGTGTTATTTTGATTACCAAAGCCAGATAAGGACACTACAGAAAAAGAAAATTATAGCCCAATATCCCTAATGAACATAGATGTACAAATCTTCAATGAAATCCAGCAAACCAAATTCAACAACACATTAAAGGAATCATTCACCACCACATTCAAGTGGGATTTATCCCAAGGATGCAAAGATGGTTCAACAACTATAAATGTGTTATATCACATTAACAGAATGGACAAAAACCTTATGATCATCTCAATAGATGCATAAAAGCATAAAATGAAACTCAACATACTTTTGTGATAAAAGATCTTAACAAATTAGATATAGAAGGAATGTACCTCAACAAAGTAAAGGCCATATATGACAAACACAGCTAACATTACACTCAATGCTGAAAAGTTGAAAGTTTTTCCTCTAAGATCAGGAACAAGACAAGGGTAGCCACTCTCAACACTTCTGTCCAACAAAGTCCTGGGAGTCCCAGTCTGTGTGATTAGGCAAGAAACAGAAATAAAAGGCATCCAAATTGGAAAGGAAGAAGTTAAATTGTCCCTATTTGCAGACAACAGACAACATAATAGAAAACTTTAAAGACTCCACCAAAAATCTGTTAGAACTAATGGCTAAATTCAGTAAAGTTGCAGGATACATAATTAACGTACAAAAATCAGTAACATTTCTATATACTAGCAATGAACTATCTGAAAAAGAAATCAAGAAAATAATCCCATTCATGATAGTTACCAAAAAAATAAAATAAAATACTTAAGAATAAATTTAACCAAGGAGGCGAAAGACCCATATACTGAAAGCTATAAAACATTGATGAAAGAAATTGAAAAGGACACAAATAAATGAAAAGATACCCTGTGTTCATGGATTGAAAGAATTAATATTATGAAAATGTCAATACTACCCAAAGTGATCTACAAATTCAATGCAATCCCTATCAAACTTTCAATGGTATTTTTTCAAAAGTAGGAAAGCACATATAAAACTACAAAAGACTCCAAATAGCTAAAGCAATCTTGATCAAAAAGAACAAAGCTAGAGACATCACACTATCTTATTTCAAAATATACTGCAAAGTTATAGTAATCAAAACAACATAATACTGGCATAAAAACAGACACATAAACCAATGGAACAAAATAGAGAACTCAGAAAAAAAAAAAAAACCCATGCATTTATGGTCAATTTATTTTCAACAAAGTGCCAAGAATATAAAACAGGGAAAGAACAGTCTCCTCAATAAATGGTGTTGAAACAACTGGATATCCACATGCAGAAGAATGAAACTAGACCTTTATCTGACACTATATACAGAAATAAATTTGTCTTAGTCCATTTGTGTTGTTATAAAAGAATACCGAAGGCTGGGTAATTTATTTACAAAAATGAGGTCTCTTTTGGCTCACAGTTCTGCAGACTGCACAAGAAGCCTGGCACCAGCATGTGCTTCTGGTGAGGCAGAAAGCAAAGAGGAGTAGACATATCACGTGATGAGACAGGGAGGCAGAGAGAGGGAAGGGAGGTGCCAGGCTCTTTTTAACAATCAGTTCTCCTGAGATCTAATAGAGCAAGAACTCACTTATCACCAGGAGAATGGCAACAAGCCATTTATGAGGGGTCTCCCCCCATGACCCAAACTCTTGCCCCTAGACCCTGCCTCTAACATTGGGAATCCAATTTCAACTAGATTTAGAGAGGACAAATATCCAAACTATATCAAAACTCAAAAATGGCTAAGGACTTAAACGTAAGACCTGAAACTGTAAAACTACAAAAAGAAAACATAAGAAAAACACTCAGTGACATTGAATCTTGGCAATGATTTCTTGGATATGATCCCAAAATTACAAGCATAAAAGGAAAAATAGACAAATGAGATTATATCACTAAAAAGCTTATGCACAGCCAAGGAAACAATCAAAATAGTGAAAAGATAACTTATGGAAAGGGAGAAATATGTACAACTCATACATCTGATAAGAAGTCAATATCAAAAATGCATAAGGAACTCAATAGCAAGAAAACAAACAACCCGATTTTAAAATGGCTAAAGGACCTGAATAGACTTTTCTCAGAAGAAGAAATACACATGGCCAATATGCATATGAAAAAATGTTCAACATAATTTGTCATCAGGGAAATGCAAATTAAAACTACAATGAGATATCACCTCACACCTGTTAAAATGGCCATTATCAAATAGATGAAAGATAAGTGCTATCGAGGATGTGAAGAAAAATTTGTTTTGCACGTTGTTGGTGGGAATGTAAATTAGTACAGTCATTATGAAACAAAGTATGAAGTTTCCTCAAAATAATTAAAAATAGAACTACCATATGATTGAGCAATCCCACTACTGGGTATAGATCCAGCTGAAATGAAATTAGTATGTTAGGGAGATATCTGCACTCCCGTGTTTATCACAGCATTATTCACAACAGCCAAAACACAGAATCAACCTAAGTTTCCATCAATGAATCAATGGATAAAGAAAATGAGGTGTATACACACAATGGAATACTATTCTGACTTTAAAAAGAAGGAAAGTCTGTCATTTGCAACAACATGGATGAACCTGGAAGACATTATTTTAAGTGAAATAAGCCAGACTCAGAAAGACAAATACCACATGATCTCACTCAAATGCGGAATCTGTTAATAAAAAAAAGTTGAACCAATCTGAGTAGAGAGTAAATAGAGGTTGAGGGGCTGGGTGCATGGGGATTTGGGGAGAGGCTGGTCAAAGGACACAAAATTTCAGTTAGAGAGGAGGAATAAGTCCCTGATCAATTGTACAACATAGCGACTGTAGTTAGTAACAACATATTGCATTTTAAAAATCGCTAATAGAGTAGATTTTAAGAGTTCTCACCACAAAAAGAATAAGTATGTGAGGTGCTGCACATGTTAATTAGCTTGCCCCAGCCACTCCACCATGAATGCATAATTCAAAACATCATGTTGTACAAGATAGCTATTTACAATTTATAGTCGTCAACTTAAAAGATAAAATAAATTATGTGGGGTTTGTGGAAAGCAAAAAGTAAAGGCTCAGTCATTTAATAGCTTGAGCCACTTCAAAGGAGTCTTTGATTTTTAGAAGTGAGTTCTAAGGAATACAGACTAGTACAACAGATGCTTAGCGAAGCTAGTCCCAGTTTTTTAAGGGAAAAAAGTCATAAACATACAAACAAAAAGTAGTGACTGTTCAAATCATCAAATGGTGTCTTTTGTTTAGGAATTTCAGTAATAGATATAATCCAGGAAAACTCACAGAGGCAAAATAGATTTCCGAGTTAGTCATTCAGTGGAAATGGATCTGCGGAGCAGTTACAGCCCTGAGCTGGCCTCCCAGGGGTCTCCTTGGCCAGAACTGGTGGAGGCCAGCAGAAACTTCTCAAATTATGCCAAATTCCTGGGACTGACCTGGAATGGACCCATAGAGAAGCTGGAACAGAAGCTGTTTGTTCATTTGCCAACATTTACCTCAGCATGAAACTGCCAAATAAAAAATGCCAACAAATTTTTGAGAGGGTTACCCCTTAGCTGCACAATAATAAGAAAAGAACTGAGTAAGGATTAAAATGTATATATTTAGAGTGCCCTTTCCTGAGTTCAGTGCTTTAAATCTTGCCTAATGTCGGACAGCAGAAAATACCCTTTCACCATTTTGTGTCATAATCAACCACACGGATTAAGCATGAGACCCTAAATCAGATCATGAAAAGCAATTGAGGATATTTCCCATATAGTCACAGCAATACTGAAAAAAAAAAATGTAAATGTGAAATGAAAAGAACAGCAATTTGTAGGACCTAAATCCAGAAAATATAAGAGTAAATATACATCTTAACTTATTAGGCTTTATATTCCTTTTAACAGAATGCCTTGTTAAAGGAATGGTTAAGCATAATTACTTGGTTATTGGCCCAAACATAAAGTATAGTTTTCTTTATACATGTTTCTCAATAAAAGGCCGCTTGGGATAGTGGCCCAGAATTGAGTGCATAAGGTGTTTCAGTAGAGATGCCTTCTTTATTGCATTGCAATAAAGATTTACAAGTTAATCAAATGCCATGAATTTTTTCCTTGATAATCTATGCAGCCAACACTGCATTGACTAGTAGGTGTTTAAATTTACAGCTTCAAAGCATAGGAAGTGTGCTGACAGGTACGACATAGAACATCTTAGTAGGAAAACACTCTTGAAAGTGATTTTTCATTATGTTTTCAACATCCTTTTTCCCAGCTATGCATACGGCCCAGGGAACTGCCAGCCCATCAGCTAGATCTGCACAATCTATTAGCTTCAAACACTGAGGAAGTTGGACAGGAGCCATCTTTGGGCTTAACTACATTATCTGTCTGCTCTGCATCTCTCAACTCATGCCTTTTTGTGCCCACATACTCTAAGGCCCCCTTTTAAGCCTGTGTGCTTACAGGTGTATCAGCTACGTGAATGAGGCTTGGTTTGGGAATTCCTCCAAGTAGATTCTTTGTTGATCTTAACCAGTACTATCCAACTAAACCCCTAAATGCAAAGTAGACTAGAAGCAAAGAAGTATGCCCCTGGTAGTCTAATTGCATTGTTATTTCAGCACATTCTGTTCTCTTTCATATTTTGTTTTTGTCTTTTACTCTTATTAAACTTAATAATGTAACACCATATCTGATTTTTAAAATTCTATGTATGCACAAAAAAAAAAAAAAAGAAAGAAAGTTGAAGGGGTAGGTCAGATGCATAAAAGTGTGATATCTCCACTCACAGCCAAATTCCTGAAGGGCTAGCCCATTAAATGGCCAAGCAAAATAAGACACAATCGGTGCTAACTTCATTTTCAAAAGTTCCCACGTGTAGGTTTATAAGTGCCTAGAGGGATGAGTTAGCCTCAATTGTGTCTTGTTTAATTTGGCCATTTAAAGGGCTAACCCTTTTCTAACTTGGCTCTGGTTATAGATATCACACCTCTACATGTCTGAACTTGATTCTTAACTTGGCTTTTTCAGTGCACATTAAATGTTTCTGATTTGGTATCACTCTAAAAGAATTTGTAAGTGGTTTCTTTGCACTAATGTCTGGACGGATTGGGGTCAGGTGCGATTGGTGGGTTTCCACTATTAAATTATTTTACACTCCCTCCCCCCCACCTAACGGCTACAACCTCTGAGTTCATCTTCTGTGTGGGAGGTCAAAATATTCTGAGATCAGGCACTGGATAAGTTAGACCTAAACATTGCAATTACAACAAAACAAAATTGATATATTGCTTTGTTTAATAAATGTGTTATCTTTGCCAAGAGCTCCTGATTAACATTCTTTACATGGGAAAGAAAAATTAACAGGAATTGTCTAATCTAGTAGATAGAATGCAAAAATTAAATCATTATTTATGTGAGTTGCTCCATTTATTAAATGGATAGACTACTGTTTATCATGGAATTGCTTAGTTTATGATTTAGAATGAAGAAGTGCAATTAGAATAAATCTAGACTCCTTCATGGAAATTCACTGTATGCGTTTCACCCTGCCCCTGACAAACACAAAAAAGAATTAAATGCAGCCTGTAGAGACACATAAAACACAAGATAACTTAAATTAGAATAGGTAACAAAGAAGAAAACTCATGTAAAGGTTCATAAAATGCAGTAAGAAAGGAATAGATGGACTAGGAGTCCTAGAGTCAGAAAACTGAATCTGTATCCTGAGTTACTAGTTTTGTAACCAGTGGTAAATCATTTAATCTCACTGAGCCTCAATTTTCTTCTGGATAAAAATAGAAATTAGAAAAAAAAATAGAAATTAGAATAATTTCTATTTCACTGGGCTTTTGAGAGAATCACACGAGATTTTGGATATCTAAGTATCCTGTAGAGTATAAAGCTGAATAAGATATTTCACTAATATTATAAAAGAATTAGAGAATAATTAAGTGTTAAATGATGGTGTGACTATAACCAAAACAGTTCAGAGAAAGAGGATATTCACGTGAATTGGGGATTAGAAAGTATTCTTTAGAACAAGTGCAATTTGGATGGATCTTAAAGGATCTGTGAGATTTGAGAAAATACAAGGAAAGAAGAAAGTCTTCTGAATAAGAGGTGTAGGAAAGGAGTCTGGAGAGGGAGAAGGCTGGTGGCAGCAGATGCAAACACGCACAGGTGAAAATCTCTGAGCTGGGAGAGAAGTGCTGGCCGTGAGAAGAATGGAGATGAAAGTACAAGCCAAGGGGTGACAAAAATGAGGCTGGAGAGATCGAAAGAGCCCTGTTGTGGACTAAAAGTTTGTGTCACTCCAAAATTCATATGTTGAAGCCCTACCCCCCCAATGTGATGGTATATTTGGGGATGGGGTCTTTGGGAGGTAATCAGGGTTACATAAGGTCATGAGGGTAGGGCTCTGATTTGATGGGATTGGTGCCATCATAAGAAGAGAAACCAGAGGGCTTGCTTGTGCTCTTGCACTTGCTCTCTCTCTCTCTCTCTCCCTCATTCCTTCCCTCCCTCTCCCCTTCCCTCCTTCCCTCATTATGTGCACACAAAGAAGAGGCCACTGCAAGATGGCTGCCACCTACAAGCCAGGAAAAGAGGGCTCAGCATAAAATCAACCCCACTGGCACTTTGATCTTGGACTTCCGGAACTGTGGGAAATATATTTTTGTTAAGACACTCGGTTTACTGGATTTTGTTGTGGCACCTGGAGCTGACTAAGACAAGCTCCAGTTATAGAAAGCCTCAAAAGTCAGACAGAGGAATTGGGCTGAATGCAGTGGGCTGTGGGGTTCTGGAAAGAGTGACAAAAGATTGTCTTTGGAACACCATCACAAGTGTGGTGCTCAGGGTGAAACAAAAAGGAATGAGGCTAAAAACAAAGAAGCAAGCTAGGAAGTGGCTTCCAGAATCCATGCACAGTGTGATGAGAATAATGACTGGAAACAGAACTATGGGACTGCAGAGGGGAGGGCGAATGTAATGCACATCTAAGACACAACAAATCCAGTGATTGGGAATAGAACAGAGGGAAGAGTTGATCTGACTCCTCTATTTGGCTCTTGCCTCATTTGCCTATTTTAAAAAATGGATGAGGAGCTTGGAGTGAGCACGTTAAATTGCTCAAGAAAGGAAACTCAAGAACTGTTATTATAGTCATCATCCTCATTATTAATATAAAGCACAAAGTCATTTCTCATGGGCTGACCAATCAAAAACAAATAAGAACTATGGTCAGTTTGCTTCATTCCAAGTCATATCTTTAACTTCAAAGTTTCTGAGAGAGTTGCTTTTCCATATTCCACTTCCACATCTAGCAAAATAGGAATAAATAGCAAAACATTCTCTTATTTCTCTCATAATTTATTTGTGAATGAGTGAAACAGCATTTGTGAATAGTTAGAGCCCTGAAAAAATATTGCCATGCAAATGTAAAATTTACTATGCACAAACATGCAACTGTTATTTATGAGTATTTGTGACCAGTGCAACAACTAACCTATAAAAACTAAACATTTTGAATCAGGAACTGCACAAATCAGGATTTAGAGTTTCATTATAGAAGTATATATGAGTTATTTAGAGAATAAACTAAAATTTAGATATTTAAACCCCAAAATTTCTCTGCTTACTTAAATTACCTTAATAGACATTATCTCAATATATAAAGTATTTTCTTTCTTTCTAGAGTCTATTTTTATATACCAGAGATAAAAATATATCAGAGATATAAGCAGAAAAAATATTCATCAGACCAAAGAAATTATTTTAGACAATTTTTACTACTAAATATTAGTCAATTAACTGTTTACTTATGTTCATATGTATAAAAAAATCTAACTCAGATCATTAGAACTGGAAACAACTTTCAGGTCATCTAGTACAATGCTTTTATTTGACAGGTGAAACCATTGAGACCCAAACTTATATAGTCACATTTCACCAAAGAAAAGAACTAAGGCAAAGAGTTAAAGTAATTTAGCAAAGCCATCTAGTGGGCAAGTGGCAGAGCTCTGACATAAACATGTGTCTGAAATTTAGAACTTGTTCTTTCTAACACCAAAGCCTGTCATCTTTTTAACCATCTCTTGCTGCCTGCCTGCATCCTACCAAACCTATAATCCCAAGAGGCAACGTTAGAAACCCAGAGCCTCCTAAGGAGAACTGGATGAGGCCAACTTGGGCCTAAAAATACCCAAGAAATTTAAGGCCAATCAAATCCTCAAAAGAAGGCCAATTGGTTTGAAGAAGAGCCAAACTTATCCCTAACCAGGTCATTTTGGATCCAATTTCTAATACAAAATCTGAAACTGAAGTCCAGAGAAAGTGCATCGCCCCTTGTTTCTTCTCACCTGCCCCTTCTTCTGGCTTTCCTCAGAAAGTGAAATTGGGAGCTAAGTAAGCCCTGCCTTGCTTGCCCTCTGAGTTCTTCTATGCCCCCTTCCAGGCTCCCAGCATCCCTGCCTGCTGCGGGTGTTCTCAGCTCCACCCCTGCAGCTCTTCATGCACCATCCACTCAGGTCCAGCCGCCTGCCTCACTTAAAATGAGGACCTGAGTTTCGGAAAGCTCGCTTCTCAAGTTCCACATGTGACAATCTAATTGTTGCAAAGACAGGGTTTTCCAAAATGTACTTCTCTGCATTCACAAATAGAAAACTTTTCATGTTCAAGTAAGTTGAACTTTGTTGACAATATTCTTTTCTTGAAAGTTCACTCTACACATACTAAAGCCTTTGTGAAATTCATAGTTACAAAAGAAGAAAGAGAAGAAGAAAGCAGAAGAAGCAGAAGCAGAAGAAGAAGTAGAGGAGGAGGAGGAGGAGGAGGAGGAAAGAGGTGGAAGAAGGGGGAAAGAAGAAAATGAAGAAGAGGATAAAGGAGAAGAGTAGGAAGAGGAGAGGCAAGAGGAATTTAACCCAGGCTTTGCCAGGCTTCTCTGGCTGTAGATCCCTTTGTCTACATAATGTCTCTCAGAAGTAATATTCTATAAATTGCATTTCATAAAAATTTGCATTAACATCTTTGTGCTTATAATTGGATTAATATGCTGCTTGCCCCTACTAATGTATTTGTAATCCCGCAAGGAAGAATCTTATTCAAATGACAGTCTTTTGACTAGGGGTGAGTGGCAGAGCTTTTCCTGCTCCACAAAGTGTCACCAGGAAATGCAGCCAGCCAGGCACAGACCCGGCAGCTCCTCTGTGCCTGGTCCCCCTGTGAACACCTACCAGGGATCCAGGAGTCTCAGTGGCAGAGCTTTTTTTATAATCACATTTTTATACATAAAAGCATATGGATATAAAATCCCCAACGAGAAAATTGAAATGATACGGTTTATCACACACACTTTTCTTTCTGCAGCATTTATTGAAAAAGGCATTATCACATGGAATCCCTTAGAATTGTGTTTTGATTTTGTAATTTTATTTATTCATGGTTTTCTGATGTCAAGGTGTTGTGAGGGCTTAAAATTCTATTTCAGATCCACCTAATTGTGTTTGAAAAGATCTATGAAAACAGTTCCTACAGTGTGAATTATCTATGTTTTCTGTGCTCTGTGTAATGGATCCAGCAGCTTCCTGCAGGGTCCTGCCAACAGGCTGCCTTTTCTCTTTCTTGTTCACCCCTCTCAAACGGCTGGCTCAAACTGAGCTTAGGAAAGCCTGATTGACACACCTTGGGAAGACCAATCTCCTTCTATCTATGCTCAACTACCTCTGTTGAAATGATATTGCTCTAATGTTTTCTTTATAAGCAATGCTGGACTAACCAAAGCCTCTACTAGCCTGTACTTTTGTTTCTTCTTCTCATGCAGTTGTTGTCTACCTTTTAGCCCCTGAGACACTCCACTTACTACTGCAGCATCAGCAGATGAGCTGGGAAATAAATGGAGGCAAAATTCATTTTAACACTGCCTCACTTGCTGTAGCAATGGGAAAGGAAACTGACAATGGCCCATTGAGGCTTTGTAAGCTCATGATTTTGTCCATTTGCATTCTTCTTAGCCATCTGACATTCATTCATTCATCAAAAAGAAAAACCGAGAGCCTGGTTTGCTTGTAACAAAGTGTGATGGTTAATTTTATGTGTCAACTTGACTGGGCTAAAGGGTGCCCAGATAGCTGGTAAAACACATATGTAAACATATGTCCCTATATGTCTATGGGGGTGTTTCTAAAAGAGATTAGCATTTGAATCAGTAGAGTGAGTAAAGAAGATCTACCCTGATTAATTGGGCAGGCATCATCCAATCTATTGCGGGCATAAATAGAATAAAAACTCAGAGGAAGGACAAATTCACTCTTGGTTTGAGCTGGGACATCCATCTCCTCCTGCCGTCAGGCATAAATGCTCCTGGTTCTCAGGTCTTCAGACTCGGACTGCAGACTTAGACTCAATTATACCACCCAGTGTAATTACACCACCTGGCTTTCCTGGTTCTCCACCTTATAGATGGCAGCTCATGGGGCATCTATGCTTCCACAATCATATAAGCCAATTCTTATAATAAATATTTTTATGTATATAATATATATATATATCATATTGGTTCCGTTTCTCTGGATAACTTAGACACAAGGAGATATGAAGAATCACAATCTGTAATTCTCATATAGACTTTCAATGCGTTTGGGTACACAACCTTATCACAAACAAAATGTTAATAATGACACAGTGGCGAAACACTTTTTAGTTGAGAAAAGTCTCACTTTCATTTTATAGTATACATTTACTTTTATTGTATAGTATACATTTTTATAGTCTCACTTTTATTTTATAGTATATATTTACTTTTATTAAATATATTAACTTTTTTTAAAAAAAGGCATTATTAGCCGGGCGCGGTGGCTCACGCCTGTAATCCTAGCACTCTGGGAGGCTGAGGCGGGCGGATTGCTCGAGGTCAGGAGTTCGAAACCAGCCTGAGCAAGAGCAAGACCCCGTCTCTACTATAAATAGAAAGAAATTAATTGGCCAACTAATATATATATAAAAAAAATTAGCCGGGCATGGTGGTGAATGCCTGTAGTCCCAGCTACTCGGGAGGCTGAGGCAGCAGGATTGCTTGAGCCCAGGAGTTTGAGGTTGCTGTGAGCTAGGCTGACGCCATGGCACTCACTCTAGCCTGGGCAACAAAGCGAGACTCTGTCTCAAAAAAAAAAAAAAAAAAAAAAAAAGGCATTATTAGCTTCTACTATGTGCCAGGCAATATGCCTGGGGTTAGGGATGAATCCATGAAAGAGGCTCTGCTGTCAAGGAGCTCATGCAAGGTCTGGTAAGGGAGACAGAAAAATTATCAAGCACCTACAGGACATTAGTACAGGTCCTTTGAAAGAAATATTGCAAGAGTGCTATAGGAAATCCGAATGTCCAGCCAAGTGATAACTAGAAGAGCTTCCCTAAGAAAATGATCTTGAAGCGAGTTTTGAAGCTTAGAAGAAGTTTGCCATGATGAGAAAAGGGATAAGAGAATTTAAGTCAGAAAGAACAGAAAAATTTAAAAGTATCATAAGTGAGAGGGGAAATGCTGAGTTCTAGGAGCTAGGACTCATTTGCCAAGGAAGAAGCCATTTGTTGCACATAGAGATGTCAGGGAACAATGACAGGAGAGGAGGTGGCAGACTGCCCATGGAGGGTCTGATGTGTCCTACAAAGAAATCTGGACTTTATCCTAGGGAAGGCAGAGTCATAGTAGCATTTTGAATTTTAAAAAATCATGTAATTTAATTTGAATATTACAAAAAAAATCACTGTGGCAGAAATATAGGATGAATCTGAGTATGAGCCAGACTGGAAACAGAGATAACCCTGAACCAAAACAGAAGTAATGAGAAATTGAAGGTGATGTCCAAACTTCCGTCTACAGAGAATGAGGCAATGATGGTTCCATTCACTAAAATAAAATGTGTTTGAGGAGGACTGGGTTTGAGTTTGAACTAAATGAATTCAAGTTTTCTACGGGATATTCAAGTAGAGGTCTCCATTAGGACGCCAAGGCTGTAGGTATAGGCTTGAGATAAACGTGAGCACTTTCTGTATGTAGAGTGACAGCAGAAGCCACGGGAACACTAAGTTTGTCAAATGGTGTGAGATCATCCAAAGATCTCACCGAGAGGGTGGGGCGGGAAGGTGCTAGAGCTCTAGGCAACTCCAACATCTACTAGGCAGGTAGAAGAGAAAATATAAAAGCAGTTGAGAAACAGTCCAGAAAAAAGCTAGAGAACCAAGGCAAAAAATCTTCTGTGGAAGTGACCCCTCACAGTGCTAGCCTAAGTAAAGGAGAGAGTCCTCATTCTATGTAAGAGGCGAGACCTCAGATTTTTGTGGGCCTCATTGGGGAGCAGGATGTAGCATCAGAGATCCCGTTCTACTTTACTGTGTCCTGAATATGCCATATATTATTTACTTTTCCTTTTTGCTGGTAAATCAATGTGAAAGTAATCTGATTCATCATTCTCATCTATCTTTATTTTTTTTTATTTCAGCATATTATGGGGGTACAAATGTTAAGGTTATGCATATTGCCCATGCCCCCTCCCCCCTCGGGTCAGAGCTTAAGCGTGACCATCCCCCAAACATTGCACATCTCACTCATTATGTTTGTATATACCCATCTTCTCCTCCCCCCTCCCACCACCCGACACCCAATAAATGTTATTCCTATATGTCCACTTAGGTGTTGATCTGTTAATACCAATTTGCCAGTGAGTACATGTGGTGCTTGTTTTTCCATTCTTGGGATACTTCACTTAGTAGAATGGGTCCCAGCTCTATCCAGAAAAACACAAGAGGTGCTATATCACTGTTGTTTCCTAAAGCTGAATAGTACTCCACGGTATACATATACCACATTTTATTAATCCACTCATGTATTGATGGGCACCTGGGTTGTTTCCACAACTTTGCAATTGTGAACTGTGCTGCTATAAACGTTTGAGTGCAGGTGTCCCTTTTGTAGAGTGTCATTTGATCTTTTGGGTAGATGCCCAGTAGTGGAATTGCTGGATCAAATGGTAGATCTACTTGTTTCACTTTAAGGTTTATCTATCTTTAAATTGAGGAAGGTTTCTGTGGTCTTTCTGGCCCATTTAATTATCACTTTTATATTACATCTAAGGAAAAGAAGACTCAGAAGGTTGAGACTAGACTACTTGCAAAGGTAATGAGAGTTAGCACCAGAATTAAACTCTCACCTGGCTTCAGATACAACCATTTTCCACTATATTGCACTGGCTTTAATAACATTTCCCATTTGTAATTTTTTTTTTTTGTCATTTCAAATTCTTTCTTCCAATTGAATCCAAATTAAAACTGGAGACTGTTTTTGAAATTTGACCTTGGCAGCCCTCACATAAATTGGAATCTCATTGTACATTCTGAAAAATAGCTTATAAAAAACACAGATCAGTAAAGATTTTTAGCTGTTCCTACTGTGTAAATTCTTGGTGTTTCTGCCCTATTCCCCTTCTGCTATTTGAAAAAGACAAAAAAAAAAAAAAAGAAAAAAGAAAAGGAGAGAGAAAGAGAGAAATGAATGAATGAAAACTTCAACAAATTTCAGTCAGGCCTTAGAATAGCATTGATCAATAGCATTGATCACATTCTAACTTGAAAATAACCTGAGAGGAAGAAAACAAGGTGAACATACATAAATGTTACACATATAATATGCAAACTGAATTTTCATGACCATGTAACATATCCAAAAAAAAGTCTCAGGAAAACCCTGATAGACATTTGGCCTTTAGGTTGATGTCATATTTTGCTAGTTGTGACCACTATGTGTGTCATCTTAAGTAAAATACACTGGGACAATGGGATGCTGTGTAAGATTAGGTCAGATTAAGGAGGCTATTTTTGTTGAAGCTAGGAGAACAATTTTTTAAGCATCAGAATGTGTCCCCAGTGGTTGAAATTATTATGCTGCAAAGAGGAAAGAAATTGGGTCAGAACTCATTATCAAGTGGCATTTCCACAAGCAGCAGGGGAATACGCTGCTTCCTATCAGACATTACATCCAGAGTCTGGGCCGCTTTCTTTCCTGAATCCGAGCCTAAAAAACTACTTCATTTCCTCACCTTTTCCCAGCATTTATAAGTATCCAAGTTTCAGCAGTGGCCCTGAGTAGTAGACAAACTACTCCAATTCCCTGTGCTGTAAAATTTATTTTAAAAAGCAACTTGTAAATTCAGCAGCTTGCTTCAGTTTCTTCCTGTCAACCAATAATGGCCAACTATCCTCATTCTTAGGGACGGACAGAGAAGAACTATCACAGCCAAAAATAATTTTTTTTCTTTTTTTTTAACCAGAATAAATCATTTTTGGCACAACTTTGCTTCCATTTCTTCCTCTCTGGAGGATAGTTATGGAGTTTAGTACTATGGACTTGAATTATCAACTTTGGTTTTTGCTTTAAGGCCGTAATTTTAAGTAACTGAGTGCATTAGTTGTGGTACTCTTTGTTCCACTGGCTTCTTTCTTCAGAGAACTCCAAGCAATACTGTTCTTTTATCTCTCGAATTCTCACAGAAGCCCTGGAAAGTAGAAATAGCACTATGATTAATCTACTTTTAAAAACAATAAAGTGTTTCTACCATGTGCATAATTCTATACAGTGAAGTAATGATGCCTACCTGTTTATGACTTCATAATCCAATGACAGTCATAGTTTCTTCTTGATGTTTAGGATTTATGAGGGCAAAGCAGACTCTCTGTGTTATTTACTGGATGTACAAATGGATGGATGGGTAGATAGATGGATAAATAGTTATATACCATAATCTTGTATCTCATCATCCATTTGTTTTACCTCTGATGAAGATGGGTGAATAGAAAATGGATGAATGGATGGATGCATGGGAGGTAAGTGGATGAATGAAGGGTATATGAATGGACAGGTGGGTGAGTGGTGGGTGAATGGAAGATTGGTTGGTTGGACAGGTCAGTGGGTGGATAAACGGATGTATGGCACTGCTGATTCCAACCAAAGATGTCATTTGATGCCACAAGTGAGCCCACAAGAATCTCAAGTGACATCAGTAGAAACTCAAGCAAACAGAAAATCCATTGAAACAAAAGGAAGAATGAAGTTGGATTTATGAGTGATGTTTGCTGGAAGAAACCTTGAGGCAAATAAAGCATATTTGGTTCACCAAGTTTAGGATTGAATCAAAATGCAAGGATTAGTATGTCTCTTGTTCTACAAAACTTCCCCCAGGGATTGCAGCAGAATGATGAAGAGAAAACTAAGGGACAAGCCAAGGGAAGCTGGCTCCAGCCACTCCCTCAGTCCCCCAACTGAACCAGAGTAGCTCCACTAGTATCACTTTTTTTTTTTTTTTTTTTTTGGCTCCCTATGAGATTTTACCAAAACATGGGCCTCCACTTTTAGAAAAGACAAAAAATAAATTAAAATGAAGAATAAATGATGAATGAAAACTTCAACAAATTTTAGTCACTCTGGGGGGGGGGGGCAAATGAAATATATGTAACCTAAACATTTGTACCCCCATAATATGCTGAAATAAAAATAAATAAATAAAAATTTTAAAAATAGTATTGATCAATAACATTGATCAAATTTTAACTTGAAAGTAACCTGAAGTAAAAAAAATATCAATCCCGGTGACCATATATAAATGTTCTACAAATAATATGCAAATAGAATTTTCATGACCATGTAACATATCTATAAAATTAAAATAATTTTTAAACCCAGTCTCTAAACTAGGAGGAATAATGTCCTGCTTACTTTACAAGGTTGTCACAGAACCAAAAGATCTACTATAAGTGAAAAAGGCTTTGAAAATCACAAAGAGCTTTCTAAGTATACAGCATTACCAAAATTATAAGAAATGAGAAAAGATCTGAGATTTAAGAAAGAGCTAATTCACCTTAATTATACTTTTCCTTTTTCCTTTATTTCTTTCTCATCCAGAGAGCCAGATCTAGGTCTTTGCAGGTTCAATCATTTTACAAAATCATAATTTTGGTGTGTTTTATCTCCCTTCCTTCCATCCTTTTACTTCCGACAGAGACAGGGACTATGAATATTAGAACAAGATAAGAAGGATTTGGTTGCAAGTATGAGGGCTGGAGAACACAAAACTGTGTCAGAAAGGATTATGATTTTCAAAGCCAATCTGTCGGACAGAACAGAGTGGGGAAGTCCCTAAAAGCATCTTTTATGTCTGAACTTGGGTCATCTTGGGGTTCTTAGGCCCCTTGGGAATAAGCTATTGGATCTCTTCAACAGAAGGCCCACCTTAAATCTGGGTTGAACCAAGCTTCCAATAGCCCTAGCCTGCCCAACAGTAATTTGAGCTCTGTGGGAAACTAAGACCAATTATTTTCTACAGTATACTTCATACTAGAGATTTTGAGATACATCTTGATATTTCAGTACCATTTTGGTTATCTATTGCTATGTAACAAATCATCCCAATACCCAGTATCTTTAAACATCAATAATCACTAGCTACCTTTCACAATTCAGTGGATCAACCAGGAAAGTCCTCTGTTGGAGTTTTTCATGAGATTGCAGTCAGATATTGCCTGGGGTTGGAGTCATCTGGAAGCTCAACTGGGAAGCTGAGAGACAGCCCTTTTCCCTCTCCTTTAGGCTCAGGGCTCTCCACATGGTTTCTTCAGCAAGATAGCCAGCTTTCTTACATAGTGGCTCAGGAGTCCCAAAAAGTGACTATTCCAAGAGAAAGGAAGCAGAAGCTGCCAGTCTCTTAAAAGCTAGGCCCGGAACCGGCACAGGGTCACTCCTGTTGTCTTCTGTGGATAACAAGAGCCACAGACCACCCAGACATAATGTGGGAGGACACGACACAAAAATGTGAATGTCCTAAGACATCATTCATTGAGGCCCACTTTTGGAGGCTCGATGCCATACAACATTATTATGAAAAATTCTATTCATCAAAACCATAAAAAGAGGGAGGGAGATTTTAACACCACATACATTATAATTCCTCATAATAACAAGGATCAAAATTATCTGCCTGGAGGATATGGTTCCATTGACATGCCTTAGGTACATACTGTATACACAGTGGCTATGGTCACAAGGGATTAGATTATGCGTGAATCTCCATGTATCAAGTAGGATTATATTCTTATGGTCAGAGAGACCATAAGAATATAGCCTCAAGCTAATTTCCCATGTAATTGGCTGCTAAGTAATAAGAAACAAAAATGTGAACATACATGTGCTATTCAATGCCATTACTGAACACATAAATTAAATGCCTTCTTTAATTTGATTACAGGTATTTCGCTTACCGTAGATCATTAGGTTTTCTCAACAATCCCCTAAATGGTCTTTAACCTAATCCATAATCTAAGAAAGAGAAGAGACAAGAAAAAAAACAACATGACTGAGGAAGCTCATCTGATGAGCATGACTGATAAAATCCTAACTTTAGAGCTTCATGTAACAAGAGCTGAAATATCCTCTCACATTAATAACTACAGAGAATAGTCATAGACTCAGGCTCCTGTCCTCCATCTACAGCTCTGACCTTCTAATTATTCTACTTTCTTGGTTGGGAAACTGTAATCACACATTCAAGCCTGTAACAAGTCATTGAATTTCTAATATATCTCAAAATTTGAGAAAAAGTAGTTATTTTGTAACAAAGACTCCATCCTTAACAACAACAACAAAGTGAAGTAGTAATCTGGGTAAAATAACCCATATTATTTATATGACACTATATCTGCTACAACTCTATCTCTCCTGCTCTATCTTAACCTATAAATCTTAATATCAATTAGGCCACTTAATTGATAACTTAAAGAGTATATTATGATTTGTTATAACTTAGTGATTTTTAAAGCCATCGAACATCTTCTATCCTTATGTGACATCCCTGTTGGCAGTTCATCAAAATACTGCTTCTAGTAAGCCCAAAAAGTACAGCCAAAGCACTTTTTAAGAATGCTATATTCAAAAGCATAATTTTTGAAATAATATATCTGTAACAAAGAGAAGAAAGCAAAGGAAAGGCGTATTTTCTTTCTTTACTGCTGTTTTGGGATGACAGCTACAAGAGCCACTTTAAAATGACTGCAGTAGAGTCCCGGGGTCCATCCTTCATTCCTTCCCAGTCACTCGAGTGCTTGCTCTGGGCCAGGCACCATGACAGATGGCTCTGGCTTTCAAGTATTTTATAGCCTTCTCAGGAGACAGACATACAGGCAATAAAGATATGCCATTTGGTACCATGGTGGGACGTTCTAGTGTAGTGAGGCACAAGAGAAGGGCACCCTTAGTCTGCTCTGGGGGGCTAGGAGGCGATTAATGGAAAGAACTCATGCTCAAAATAACACTCGAAGGATGAGGAGCAGTTTGCCATTCTCATTAGCAAGGCAAAAGAGTGTTGAGAGAGTAGTATGTGCAAATGGGCAAACATGCAGAGACATGAGACATTCTCATGTGTTCAAAGACGACAAGGACCCAGGTCCTGGAGGAGAGAAAAGTGTGAGTGGCCAAAGACGAGCAGAGACACACAAGGCAGGGCCAGGTGATAAAGGGCTTTCCTTGTTTTCCTCGTAAAGGAATTTGGGCTTGATTCTGTGGGGTACAGGAGGTGCATCGATGCCATATTCACATGTGAGGAGCAGAGTGAGGCCTAGCTCAGGCCCCTGGCTCACAAAAACTGCATCCAAATCATCAGAGCCTGCAGAAGTCCGCTTTTCCTCCATGGAGACGCCGGCTCACCGTCACTGCAGCAGCCACATTACCAGCATGGTCACCTTAACTAAAAATGCTAGATGAAAACCCAAACAACCTAAGGCAAAAATCTATCCCAGTACTACCCTAATATTGTTAGCACTGAGCACTTGTGGGATATGAAAAAGAGCAAAGGAAATTGTTTTTGTTTGAGCAATTATGATGTGCTAAATAATCTAAGTTTCTCAAACCGGGATGCACGGTTGCATATAAATACAGCATATGTTCCAAGTATTCCAGTTTTGCTCAGAATTGGGTGGCAAACATAAACATGTAGATGTTTTTCAAAATTAACGTGATATTTTAATTGCGTTGTAATTTCATTGTGTTGTAACCTGCAATTTAAACTCTTCTTCCAAACACTCACCCCTAACTCCCACTCCCAGGGCAAAAAGCCGTTCTTCTATACAGTTATAGGTATGTCACTGGAAATGTCTGAGAATCCAGTGCCCCATAAATTATGTACAGAGAAGGATAATCTCCTTAGGAGGAAACATGTTCCATGAGCACATACATATATTATACTTAGCTATAATTCAATGTTAGTCCGTATATAAGTTAACACCAAATATTTAAGGCAGGAATAGTAGCACACTGGATTTTCTCCTCCCCTGTTTAGCTTCTTTCAACAGCCCTGCCTATTTCACAAGGTTATTTTAAGGATTAAATGAGGAAATGAAAGCACTTTGTAAACTGTAAAGTGCTAACCTGATGTAATGTTTCATTAACAAATTAATTCACAAATGGTTAGGACAAGGTGCCTTTTGAATGATGGATTTTTGTTCTTGCATGAATTAGAAAAAGGTCTAGTGTGGTCTACTGAGCAAAAGGAAGGGCTATGGCATTCCCTGGTGTCACGGCACAGATGTGCAGAATTGCAATTGTCTACATCAGACAGTAGCAATCAGGCAGTGGGTGCAAACCCATCTGGTTCTCATACCATCCAAACGAGGTGCTGAAATGGAGGAGTTTTACTTAGCTGAATTTGAACAAGTCCTCCTGAGCTTTCACCAAATGATTCAAGACGGGGCAACCTGTCCTCAACCTGGTCCCCATTCTTTGATGTACTCTGGCAGCAAACCCTGAGCTATCACCTAAGACAAAAGGTGAAGTGGTGAAGGTTGGAACAGTAATCCTGGGGTTCTTGAGTGACTTTTCTGAATTATCACTGGTCCGTTCAACTGAGAAGTTTTATATGAGACATTTAGAGGTGAACCAAACATAAACCAGACCTCCCCAATTTTTAATGTTCTCAGCTGTGTGTTTGCAGGAAATATATTTCTTGGAGGCTTGCCACTGCTTTGTTGAATGCCATGGCTAGGGTTTCTGTTTAGTAGTGGTGGTTGGGCAGCTGGTGACAAAAATGCGAAAACCAAAGACAGAAGCCAGCTAAAAAAGCAAACAAACTTTCTCTCAAGGAGACGAACAATTAGGTCCATGTGTTAAATGAAGAGAGTTATTAAATTATTTAGTCGGGCATCTTACGTCAAATCCAAAATATTTGACTTCAACCCACTTCTAAGACCATGGTATGTTCTTATTGATAGATTATTCCAATGGGAGTAGAAAAGATAGAAAACTGATGGAAAAACCATCCAAGTAAGAGATACACTGGCATTTTTAAAGGATTAATCTTGGTTCTTAGGCTTCTAGTGGTTTTTACCAGGGTTATCCAAACTGAATCTAGCAATGTGAAAATATATTCTTATACTGACCCTGAAATCTATCAGATCCATATAGTACATGTGCCAAGACCTAGTATACATGGAGAAAAATGGGACCTTCCTTATTTATCTTATTTTTAATATAATTTCCACTAAAAATTGAATCTCAGCCAATAGCTGAGGGGGCAGGGTGGTCTTACCAAGCACAAAATATTGTAGGGGCATCTAATGACACTGAAAATGCTTGTTGTTCTTAAACTAGGTTGCTGCATCAAGATTGAAGTCATGAAACCCAATTGTTAGAAACAACATATCTTCCAGTTCACCTGAACTGAAGACTGATGCCAACCACACAGGCATTTATCTAAACCAGGCACAGATCCTCTGGATTACATGGGCATGTGGGCAGCTCTGGAACTTGCTTTCACACAATGGATTCTTGACATTATTTTGGACATATCAGCTCCAAAACTGGGGATCTTTCTTAACTCCTACATCTTATTTATACTGGTTTTCATATGCATCTTTTTTTCTGGACCTGATCAAGGTGAATGTTTGTGGTTATACTATGGCTGCCTTGAACCCCTGCTGTTGTGCTGATTGCACACGGCTAGTGTGACTTCAATATTCAAAGCTTTGCACGAGGCTGACAAGTTGAGGAGATTAAACTTCTCAGGAAGTGAGTGTTGGTGCTTTTGTTTTGTCTAAACAAAATAGCAGCCTAAGAGAAAAGACATTTCCATTTTTCAATAAGACAAAACTGTCTCAAAGATGCTCTTGATCAGGTTTTACCATTATCATTGTTATTGTTGAGAATAAGAATATTTAAGATTTTGAGGACATTCTATTTTACAAAGTGCTGCACACATACTTGAGGATTACAAAAGTCCTGTGAAGTGGATGTTATTATCTTCACAGAGAAGAACAGGCTCAAGAAGGTGATGTGAGCTCCCCAACAACACACACTCAGTAAATGGCAAAACTGGGATTAAAACTTGGGTTTTCTATTTCCTACTCTTGAGTTTTTTCCACCACACCCATCTCTCTCTTTTTATATAACCATGTGTCATTTTTGTGCAGGTTTCAGAAGTGCTAGAATACAGGAATGGACTTTAAAACTCTGGAATTTCAATGAAGACCTTCAGTTGTATGAGGTGTTTCCTTGTTGTAAAGCAGTTGCTGACACTGGTCTTTCCCATTAGTCAGTTCACTTCTGTTTTGGCAACTTGCCACCAACAATACCACTCTACCCCTTCCTCATCCCTCTCAAGAGGCCCTGGGCAGGGTGGTGGCAGGAAGGGGGACAGGGAAGTGTCCTGGGTTTTGCCCCATAGATTTTGACACCCTCACTTAAGTCGCTTTCTACACGTTGTATCCCATAGGCACTTATATTATACATTCCCTCTTAAGAAAGAACACTAGTTGATTAAATTTGCTCACATGATCATAAATATGAAACAGGAAGTCCAAATTGAACAATAAGGTGCCTGCTTATCAAGTTATCATCTTTCGACTAAAGAGCATTGGCCTGCATGACTCACATAGCAAAGATCCCCTTAGCTCAGCATGTTGTAAGGAAAGGTGAAGAGACAAGGATGCTTCCTGTCATTCTGCAGCTTATCTATAAGAACAGAGATAAGCAAGGGGGTATAAATGAGAGTGAGAATCCACACCCAAATTCTTCACCTAGCTCTGCCCCTTCAAGACTTTCTGCAGCTTGGCAACTTCAATGAGCATTAGCAAAGGAAGGAAGAATGGATCCCACTGGATCAGAGGCCTTTGGATCCAAGGCCTTCTAAAACCAGTCCACAGTGGACAGAAAAAGTTAACTAAACGTGTCTCATACAATCTCAGATGCTCTTAAGGCCCAGAAATGCTGCCAGTGATCTGCACCCAAGTAAGATCCTCTTAATCCAGATCCTCTTAATATCCAGGATCTGTAACTCCATAACTTCTCCTTACAAGGACAATCTCAGATAACTGAAGAATGGATATGAACAAATCAACAAATGACTTCTTAGGCAATATTTAAACTTGGTCTTGACCCATGTCTTAAAGTAGACAATGTGCCCACCCACAAATTACACGGTCATGATGCCCTCGTTACAGAGTAGTACACTCATGACCTTACAAGCAGTTCACACACCTCAGAGCAGATGTCAACCATGGAATCTACAAGAGAGATGTTGACCACTGTACATTTATAACTGACTCTTTTGGAAAATATTGAGTCCATTCCATGATCAATTGTTTTGTGTACATTCAACACAATGTTATTTCTTCAGTGTGTATCAGCACTTACGTCTATTCATATACTTCACCCAAGGCTGTTGGCGGGCTGTTGAACAAAGTGTCCATTTGATACTTAACAACTCTCTTACCTCAGATCTGGTAATTCAGTTTTAAACATCTGCACTATTTTGACATTCACTTTATATCTGCCCATAAGCCATAATGATAAAAAAAAAAAAAAAAAAGCCTTGCCTTGGAAGTTCACAAACGCACTAAGCTCCAATGCAGTAGTTGCTCAATAAATAATTTTTGAGTGAAAGTAAAATGTACTTATCAGGCAAGACTTAGATCCTCGGGATGATGGAAAAGAGGCACAGAAAAGCCCATCGACTATCTCGAGTGGTGTTCAGGGATCTCCATTCTGCACGGCAGAGAAGAGCTGCCAAACACGGGCTGAGAGGAGACAGATGTCCCTTCGAGAACACTCCGCAGACAGTGCTTGCCTTCCCCTCACCACGCCACATTTTTGTTCTCTCTCCTCACCTCAGTAAAGCAGGTCTTTCTGGGAAATATTTACAAAATCTTTTCTCGAATCAGAGGCCTCCTTCAGTTATTTGCTTTCCTAACAGAAAGTGTACCCAAGGGAACACTCGGATTTTTTTTTCTGTTGAAAGACTGGGAAAGTACATACCCTTTATTAAAAAAAGAAAAATCTCATTTGGGGTGAGGGTTGAGGAGAGAGGCCGGGTGTTCTCGCTGTCTCACCAAGAAGTGTCTTTGTTATTCTTTCCCTTTTTCTTTTTTGGGCTTACAATTATATGATATTATGAGAAACAACAAAAGGCTTTTACATAAATCATCTAAGTGCTAAGGCAGCAGCCGTGCTGAGAAGAACAGAATTAATGTTTTTGGCTCTCGGGCGTCAAGAGAAGGAAGCCTTTGTTAGCTTTTCAGCAAGGATCCTTCTGTAAGTCCTTGTCTTCTCTGAAGCATTCTTTTCCAGAAAAATAAATTAGGTAGTGCAATTTCAGCCCTAGATTCACTCCAAAACTATAGCAAAACCCATGCCTTATGAATACCTTCAAGTACTAATTATCCAAGTGTGTTTAGGACCTTGTCAAGCATTTCCTCTGGAACCTACAGAAGACCTAGGGTTCTTGCCCAACATGGGGTCTCAGAGCTAGCCCTGTCTCCAAAGAGGTAAAAGGAAAGAACAAATCTGGATAAGTGGCTTCAGAAAGTAATTGTTCAAATATGTCAAATCCATAAAAAAGGGGTGAAGACAACATTTGTATTTTTTACTAATGCTTCCTCATGGCCTAAAAAAGTGCCTGAAATATTTATGATAAATGAATGAATGAATTGGTTCCAAAATGTAGTGATACAGGCAACATCAGCAATCATATGTGTTCAGGACATAAAAAGAGATCGCCTTTGTGTACCATTTTCCATGAAGCCCGGAGTAAGAGAAGTTGCCATTAGCAAGTGTTGGTTCAAATATCACCACCACCACCCCAATCCCACTCCACAATTGCACAGCAATTGTGTTTCTGTGAGCCATTTGGGGAAGTGCATCAAAGGACTCCTAATACCTTCAATGAAAGGTGTTCTCCCTATTGGACTGCCCCTGCTGCCTTACTGGGAGTGGAATACCTCCTGTGACACTCACTTATTCTCTTTCTCATCAAACCAATCCCTGGAGTCAAGGCAAAGGACAAGATCTTGGTGCATCAGGTAAAGCAAGATAGAGTCAACAACAAGAAGACCAATTGGGATCTCAAGAGAATAATCTAAAACTTCTGGGTTAGGCAGGTGGAGTTGTACTGAGACAAGAGCTGGACACAATCTGATGACCTGGCCCACTTTGTATTTTGGGCCCTCTCTTTATGGACCTCAGGATTCTCCTAAGACACCTGTATTTCATCCAGATACTAGCTGCCTTCCAGAATGCCAATAGTATTGTGAAGTAGAGAGAAGGAGTGGGGGCTAAGACCAAAACAGCATTCTAGGTGGAGAGGCACAGCTAAAAATGTCATTTTGTGGTAAACAAGTAGGTGGTTAACAAGGTATAACCAGAGTATTTTTTGACAAGTACCCATTTTGCATATTTTTGTGGCCATTGGTTTGTGGGTGGCTGGGTGGGGAAGCATAACTACAAATGTGGGAGGCCTTGAAGACTGCCCTGCAACAGCAGGAGGCCACCAGAGTCTGCTGCTGGAAGCCTGATGCCACCGTCTCCGGAGGTGGGCGACTCGTTGGAGAATGGATCTGCTGTGACCGGTGGATACCGCAAAGCATGCCTCTGAGTATCAGTTTCAGATAGAATAAAATAGGGGTATGAATCTCAGTCCACAAACTAAAATGTGTAAAAAAAAAAAAAATGCCACATCTCTTTATTTTCTATAAATCAATTTAGTTGCAATTGTGAGCCTACCTTCTTCTACACTAGCAGGAAACCTCAGTCATTCTGGGGGTCTCCCCATCCATAGAAGGCTCTGCCCAGGCTCCGTGCCAATATGGTAAGGAGTCTCTCTGGCCACTGGCCATCTACCATATTGTTGCAGCTGAGATGCTCCCTGCATTTCTGCATAATTCTCTGTCATTCTCTGTAGCTCCCGGGCTGGGGTGGGACAAGGACGCATTTGAGGAAGTTGCGATCACTCCTCCCTGTCGGGATGCACCATGCATGCAGCTTTTCTCTTAGGAGGCTGCTCAGAAGAATTGTGAACATCCTCGCTGCTCTTCTCACCCCGCTCACCCTCCAGCTTCAGGGAACTTCTTTCAGTCTAAGGAAAATTCTTCTCTGGTCCTATTTCTTCCAGGCCACTGCACTGCTTTCTACAAGCTGTTCCCTCCACCCTTGGGACTTTGGCCTTTGGAAACAAAACACCAGGAAGTTTTGTAAACAACCTCTGCTTTCCACCCTGCCACAAAACTTTCCTGGGCAGGAAAACACACAGGGAGGCCAACTCTGTCCCAGGATGTGAGGAAAGAGAAGGGAAAACCACAGATGGAAAATAAAGAAATAAACTAGTATTCAGCTATGTATTAAAAAGGATAGGTCAGAGATAAAACCCAGATTGACAATATTCCAGAGGTGCTTAGGAAGTCAGATTCCTTCATGATAGGCCCTTAAGCTGGACGCAGGTGGTGTATAAGGCAACATGTCGATTTACCCTAATATGAGGCCAACAGAATCCCACATGGCCATAAATATCCAATGGCTTGAAATGGGCCACAGTAATCGAATGGATTACAATCACTCACCTCCCATAGCCGGCTGTGCCAGCATCACGCCCCTCCCTGGGGGCTGCCTGTGTGTCCCTTCAGCCATTTGTACCAACCACATGGATGGCTTTTGGTATCTGCAGTGGAACTGAATAATCATATTTTTCCAGAAGAACATCTGCTGAGGGAATCTCTATTAATTTCCCATTACACAAATTACCATGAACTGAGTGGCTTTAAACCATAGAAATTTATACTTCACAGTTCCAGAGGCTAGAAGTCTGAAATCAAGGTGTCAGCATGGCCATGCCCCCTCCAAATGCTCTAAGGGAGAATATTTCCCTGCCTCTTCCAGTTTCTAGGGTTGCCAGCAATCCTTGGTGTTCATTGGCTCCTTGACGCACCACTTCCAATCCCTGTATGTGTGTGTCTCTGTGTCCAAATTCCCCTCTTCTCATAAGGACACCTGTCATGTTGGACATAGTGCTCACCCTAAGCCAGTATGACTTCATCCTAACTTGATTACATCTGCAAAGACCCTATTTCCAAACAGGACCACATCCATAGGCTCTAGGTGGACATGAGTTTTGAGGGGACACAACTCAGTACAGAGGCCATCTCTGGAAAAGTATCCACCTGATAGTTTGGGCTGCTTGACCATGCACACAAGTTGGAAACAGAGCTATAGAAAAGGTGCCTCCTTTTGTTATGAACTGCATTGTCCAGCTTGCTGCAGCTGCCCAGAGCTACAATAGTCTGGACACTAGAGTAAGGTGTAGGGACAACTGATCCCTGATGAAAACTCCAGAATATTTCCTTTGCCCTTAAACAGTGTGCAGCCAACCCCCAATGACAGATGGGAGTCAGAGCTACAGGACACCGTAAGAACAGACGCCTCCCTGTGGTGCTGTCTCTGAGGCCCAAGACAACCATAAGGTGTTCAGGAAACCCTGCCTCTCTTCTCTGCCAGGTTGTTGCTGAGACTCATGTGAGAGGGAGTCAGCAGGTATCGCTGAGATCACAGAGGAAAACCAAAAGCCAAATCCCAGTTAGGGTGGCCCCTGGAAGCAAGAAGTCATCCAAAAACTAGGAAACGTGTAAGGAGCAAATTCATGAAGTAGGGCACCTAAAGGAACTAGCACCACTGGGGCCAACAAACTGAGCCTGGGATGCCCTTTTGCGCTGTGGCATTGGCAGAGAGTGGGGAAGTCAGAGACTGGTAGCAGGTGCAGGGTCATGTGTCAAGGAGAAGTCAAGGGCAAGAGGTGTGCCCATAAGAACTTCTCTAGGATTGTAACAGTCACTTCTCAAATGTAGAGGTTATGATGACAAGCCACTCAGTAGTAGGGAGGATGACATCATGATTTTGCCATATATTTATATTTATCAAAATATATATGTTAGCTTACCCTGCCTGCATGCTTTATTAAGATAGGGCCAGAAGCACTGACCCTAATTTCTGTAAAACTTCCATTTCTTTGCATTTAGCTAGTATACTGAAGTGAGGAAAAAGAACACTGTGAGTGTTTTTCATTGCAAAATACACTTTTTTCTTTCTCTACTGCTGCCTCCTTAGCTATTGGTTGCTTCCCTCCCTGACTCCCTCGGTGAATCACATTTTGTTAAGACTTGAATCTTCCATCTAATGTTAGTATTTCTCTCCTCTCCGGGAGTTAGTCTTCTGGGATCCCAAATGCAATACTAACAGGCTCAACAATCTCATCATCATGCACAAAAAAATTGATAGAAATACATGCACTAGATGTGAAATCATGTTACAATTTAATCCTTTCCTATTTCTCTGCCAGATTCTTCACGTGGTAAAGCTGGACTCCAGAGCCTCGACACAAGTGAGATGTGATTTTGGGTAAGCCAGGCATATTGAAAGATACGATAAAGAGTTCTCCCCTTATCCAACCAAGAATATTGATAAGGCAGCAGTTTTCTGCTAATGTTGTCCAAAAGCATGACTTTATTTAAATTCTCTGTAAGTGTCCAAAAGGAAATGCTGATGCAAATGAATGTTATGTGTTTCTGTTAAAAATCTGCAGTGTTACTTTGAGGGAAATGTGAACTCCATAGATTCATCAAGTATAATTTATCGATACATCAACAAATACTCATGGTGCGTTTTTGTGCCTTAAACACTTTACTATGCCTTTTTATGGAACAAGCCTAGTAAAAATTATACCACCGTGCCCAAACCCTCAAGGAGCAATTTTTTTAAAAATTGCATGAAAAGATAACTAGCATTAAAGCAATGGAAGAAATCACAAAGGAAAAAGATAAATAGATTTGACTATATGAAAATACAAACCTTCTATTTCTCAAAATATAAGCCTATCAGATAATAAGCAACAAAGTGAAAATATATATATAATTATGTCACACCAAAAATAATGACCTTGACATATGACAAGGTTGTATAATGCATTAAGACATTAAGATTCCAGTAGATAAATGGCCCACAAACATGATGTTCACAAATAAGGACATATAACCGTTTATAAATATTTGAAAAAAATTAACCTCAGTAATCAATCAAAGAAATGAAAATGAAAACAGCAACAATAACAAAAAAAAACCAGTTTAACTTGCCAATTTAGCGAAGACACGTTTAATGATAACTGAGGTAATACAATATATTCTTTTATGAATCTTAGAAGTAAGGAAAAGAAACAAATTATCCCTTTACCCACACCCCCCACCCCCAGCAAAGTACAGCAGCAAAATGGGAGGGAAAATCCACATTAATAAATAACAGAAGAGAGAATCTCTGAGGAAAAATAATTTTTTAATTAATAGAATTGAAGAACTACAGATTTGGATGAAGGCAGATTGTAGCCCGGGGATCTGTTCCATCTCCTGAGAAATTAGGGAACAATTTTGGCTGTGGGAGCTGGAGAAAACATTGGGGACATGGAAAAGGTTTCATGCTATATTAAACAGGATTTTCAACTATGTCCTTACAATCGACATAATTGTAAGTTTCAAATGGCTCTCTTTTATATTGGCCATCAATATGGGCGGAAGCCATCATGCCAAAATTACAGTGAAGCAGTTCTTCAGAGACTCAGTAGTAGGAGGTTTGGGCAGCTAGCTCTCTGCTGATGTGACTTAACCTGGTGGATTTTAGATTATCAGAAGGTATATCAAGACTACACATTCTTCAAAAATCCCCCCAACTGAATTTTTAAAATATTGCATGACAGCCATATCGAGACAGTCTGTCTGTGTTGTTCATTAGGCACCAACCTATGTGTCTTAACAATCATGCTGGGGGTAGAGTTGACAGCTCTTAGCGAGTCATGCTTGACGAGAAAACCATCGCTCCTCACTGAGAAGATGAGCCGAGGTATAGCTGCAGGCAGGACCAAGAGTTCCCCTAAAGTATTTTTGTGAATCATAAAAACAGATGAACATCCAAGAACTCGGAGTTCTACTCCTCTGCTCATGCTCACGACATTTCAACCTAGTAAACTTTAAAAGGGGATGTAAATATAACTTATTTTACTCAAAGAAAAACATTACACCCTCCTTAGAAGCAATATTGTTCACCTACCTAAATAAGCTAGCTCTAAAGTGAACATTTTAGTGGATGAAAGATCTGTTACATTTTTTTTTGAGGACCAATTAAGTATTGGGGAATCTGTACCCAAAATAGTCACCTTGGTTTCAGAATATTGCTCTGTGGCTCTTCTGGCAATTATCTGTCTTTTCAGGGCACTCTCAGTTTAAGATAATAAAAGCTTAACATTTGCAAGGCTTTCTGTCTTCTAAAAGAGAATAGAAATTCTACAACTTACTCAAAAGTAGTATATGCTCATATAAACAAAAAAAAAAAAATAACAAATGCTGGTGAGGATATAGAAAAAGGTGTACTCCTGTACAATGTTGGTGGGAATGTAAATTAGTAAAGTCATATGGAAAATGGTATGAACATTTCTCAAAAAATTGGAAATAGAAATACCATATGATCCAGCAATTCCACTGATGGGGATGTATTCAAAGGAACTGAAATCAGTATGTTGAAAGATGTCTGCACTCCCATGTTATTGTAGCACTAGTCACAATAGCCAAGAGATGGAATCAACATAAGTGTCCATCAGTGGGTGAATGGATAAAGAAAATGTGGTGTATGTATGCAATGCAATACTAATCAGCTATAAAAGAAGAATGAAATCCTGTCATTTGTGGCAACATAAATGAACCTGGCGGCATTATATTAAGTGAAATAAACCAAACAAAGACAGAAAAATATCACATGATCTTACTCATGTGGAATCTAAAAAAGTTGATCTCATAGAAGTAAAGAGTAGGATAGAGGCTACCAGAGGCTGGGGAGAGGGGGGAGGAGGGAATAATAAGGACAGGTTGGTCAACAGGTACAAAATTGCAGTTAGATAGGAAGAGTATGTTCTGGTGTTTTATTACACAGTAGAGCAGCTCATCCCAATGTGTTATATATTTCAAGAAAGCTAGAAACAAGGATCTTAAAAGTTATCACTAAAAAGAAATCATAAAGGTTTGAGGTAATTGACATGCTAACTATGCTGATTTTGATCATTATACAATGCGTGCATATATTAATACCTCACACTGTACTTGATAAACATGATATGTGTCAATTACAAATAATTTTTTTAAAAACAATAAAATAAAAAGAAAGTAGAATAGAGATTACTAGGGCCTGGGGAAGGGGGGAAGAGAGAGAGATTGTTTAATGGCTACATCCTTGGTTAAGAATGACAAAAAATTTTGCATATAGACAATGGTGTCGGTCATACAATACTGTGAATGTATTTAATGGTGCTGAATTGTAAACTTATGAATGGTTAAAATGATAAATATTATGTCATGTGTATCTTACCATAATTTTTAAAATCTTAAAAAAATCAGAAAATGCTCTTTAAGAAGCTAATTTAAAAGGCACTAGAATGCATTCTTTTTTAACACACTTAAAAAATGTTTGCATTTTCATCAGGCAGGATTTCTTAGCCTCTCTGACTATGACTATGGGTTTATATTTATGCAGTTCATGCAGTTTAGTCTAAAATCAAAACCTACAAAATCAAAGCCTCAGGAAAAGTCAACAAAAGCCATATCCAATAAACAAATGAACCTGTAATTTAAGAGGATAAATGTGTAATAACTTTTAAAATAGGATAAACTACATTTTGGGTTTATCCAGGATAAACAATTAGTTGAGAATAGAACTCTACCATTGAGTAATTCCTCAAAAGCTCTGTAGACAAAACATTGACTCCTCCTGAAAACATTATTGGACTTGATTTTTTTCATCACCAGATGGTCAGGCTCTCAGACTTTACATATTCAAAACAGAGTTCCTTACCTTTTCACTATTGCCTCCAAATATGCTTCTCCATCTTTCCCATCTCAGTAAATAGTGCCAACATCCCCATGGTTGCTCAGGTCAAAAATCTACTATTTTATCCTCACCTCCTATATCCAATCCCCCAGCAAATTCTGTTGGCTCTACCTTCAGGATCTGCTATGGTCTGAATGTTTGTTCCCCCCAAATTTGTATGTTGAAATCCTCACCTCCAAGGTGATAGGATTAGAAGGTGGGGGACTTTGGGAGATGATTAGGTCATGGGGAGGAGCCCTCACAAATGGGGTTTGTAAAGGAGGCTAGAGAGAGAGCCCTTACCCCCACCCCCACCATCTGAGGTTAAAGTGAGAAGCCGGCTGTTTATGAGGAAATGAGTCCTTACCAGACACAGAATCTGCTAGTGCTTTGATCTTGGACGTCCCAGCCTCCAGAATTGTGAGAAATAAATTTCTGTTGTTTCTAAGCCACCCAGTCTGTGGTGTTTCTGTTATAGCAGCCTGAGAGCAGACAAAGACAAGGTCTAACCAAAATCCAACCTTTCCTTACCACTTCTACCCCTATCATCCTCGTCCAAGATACCAACCTCTCTCACCCAGGCCAGGAAGTAGCCTCCTAACCAGACTTCTTGCTTCCACTCGTGTCCACCTTCAGACAAAATGATGCAAAGGTCTCAAAGAAACTTCTAAAAGCACAAATAAGATGATGTCAGTCCTTAGCCCACCAAGTCTTCTGTGGCATTCTGTCACTCTTAGAATAAAATTCACACTCTTGACCATGACCTAGAAAGACACACATGATCTACCGCCCCCTGGAAAATCTCTGCAACCTTATACCCAATTACTTGCTTCCTCTACTCAACCACAATATTCTTCTTCTCTCAAATATTCACCCTCAATTCATCAAAGTCTCCACTTACATCCTCCTTTGAAAGACCTTTCCTGGCAACCTTCTCTAAAATATCCACTTGCAACCACTACTGCATCACCTTCTATGACTTATCTTGATTTGGATGTCATCCTAGCCATTGTCACTATTTTAGACATAATTGTTACTATTATCTGTCTTTCCTGCTAGGATATTATTGTTCCATGAGTGTAGAGTCTTGGTTGTATTTACATCTGCATTCCCAGCCTCCCAAGGGATACCCAAAGCATAGTCTCCACTCATGCATATTAGTTGAATGGATTGAGGGAAGGACAATTACACAAAGTGGATAACATAACAGCAAGTCTTACTGTTATCAACTAAAATCCATTCCACTTAAAAGAATGTGTGCTGGTCTAGAAAGCTATGTGAAAATAAGTATCAAGATGCTAAAATGTTTATTACATCGGTTTCATTACCTTATAGCCATATATATTACATTTTGTGTATAATGCAGTTAATATGTATAACATCAATTGCTTTGTGCTTTTTTCAATATACCATAGATATCTCTTTACTTTTTATAATCTATCCTGTATGCTGACTCACTTGAGCCAGAAAAAGAAATGTTTATTCTTATCACTTTGATATATAATGAAATGTTTATCTTCCTTGGATTTGGTATTCTAAAATCTGGGAATTTTGCCTTAAAGGAATTACTCAAAACCTGGGGAGAAATGTAAGCATGATAAAAAAAAGTATGAACATTTTTTAAATCTAACAATAGATTTTTATCTCAATAAAAAGGTCAAGAGTTGTGAATCTTAATCCTCAATCACCTCTAAGACCTCCCAGGATATTGGATGTTTAAACTGCCCCAGGCAGCTTCCAGCTGCTAAATCAATCCCTTGTCATTGCACAAAACCTGAATCAGAATCTTTTCCAATGGTAATACATTAAAAAAAAAAAAAAGAATTTTTTTTCTTTTAAAATCTTATGTATGTGCACGTTTAATGGGAAATTAAGAAAATGTTAGACAGAGTGAATACAGGAGGGAGGAAAGTTTAAAGGGCATTCTTTTTGCTACCATAAAGGAAAACAAAAATACAGAAGATCTTAGTGCCTATTTTATTCAGGATGGACAATGTCACAAATCTTAGAAACAGTTACTAATTGGTAATAACGCTGTTCTGGCTAAAGACTAACATAAAAATATATCTGGGGTAAGGACATGCAGATAGATCAATGGAACAGAAATGAGAGTCCAGAAATAGACCCTTACATTTGTGGTCAATTGATTTTTGACAAAGGTGCCACGCCAATTCAAGGATAGTCTTTCCAATAATTATGCTGAGACAATTAAGTATCCATGCTACATGGTAAATTTATTACCTCATGCCATACACAAAAATGAACTCACAATGGATCATAGACCTACACATAAGAACTAAAATTACAAAACTTTTAAAGGAAAACATAGGATAAAATCTTCATGACTTTGGGTTAAGCACAGAGTTCTCAGACACCAACCAAATAATAAAATGGACTTCACCAAAATTAAAATATTGGCACTTCAAATATCAAGAAAATGAAATGACAAGCCACAGACTAGAAGAGAATATCTGCAAATAATATATATGACATAAGACTTGTATCCAGAAAAAATAAGCTCACAACACTGAAATTTAAGAAACCAGATATATATTTATTGAAATAAATGAGTGCTGAAATGAATTTACAAATAACGCAAAACTGGCAATATCCACAGGGACAATAATCAATTGCATTCCACCAAACACAGTTTGCATTTCTATGGAAAGAAATTTTTATCTGTATTATTGTCACTTTTCTAAAAGTTAACTTTCATCTCCACAGTTTTGTAAAGAATCTTAGTCCTAGGCAAATACGGGCAGAGAAAACACAGATGGATCGACAGATCAAGACACCTCCTAAATTTCAAAACCTGTCACAGCTTTTTAAATAACCTCGTGAGAATTTGCATTATAAAAATGATATTTAAATATTAAATATGTGCAAATGAAATTTACTGGTTGGTGAACATTTTTCCAAAGGTTTCCCAATATTATGAGTATTCTTCCAACCTCTGGAAGTTGACCCAGAAATATAGATCCAGCTGAGAATAGGGCTTGTCAAGCCGGTTTGCTCAAAAGTACTTCTTTGTGTTTTGACTTATGACACCAGAAATCTAACAAAGGGCTTCTGCAGGCCAGCGAAGGTGCCACGCAGGACCGAGTCAACATCACAGCGAATCATCATCCACCCAGCCTATTTAGGCCCAGGAGGACTAAACTGCCTGACCTTCCTTAGTCCAACATTGACCCCTCAATTAACATTAAACTTCTACTTTAGAAGTCCAGAGGCTCTTTCTCCTTAAAGTAGGTAAGTCGAGGTCCCCATTTAGAGTGTGGACTCTGATTGTCCCTGTTAGGCTGGGCCCAAGGAAGGAACTAGAGCCCAGATCCAACAAAGTCTCCACTAGGGGGCTTCACCAGTAACTGTTCACTGGCAGGGTGTAGTGAGGCTGACCCTTGTGAAGCTATATTAGGACGCTGCCAACTCCCCCAGGGTATATGTACGTATCATGGCAGTGAAACATCTTAATTATCGTGATTGTCGTTTAGTATGAATCAGATATATTTCATGTTCTCTTTACCAATAAAAACTGGTGAGTGATCTCAAATCTTTCCTTAGTGTAATTTAACAAGCATAGATGTTTCAAGTGGAGAGATCTCACTGTGCTCAGGACAGCCACTCCATCAACGTGAAATGCAGTGGTCTGAGTAGGAGCTCATGTAGACATGCCATACAGAGCTGGTAATTATACTCACACAGTAGACCAATCCCAGTAAGATGCAGGAGGACGTCATGTGTTGCTAATGCAAACAATCTTTCCACATGTAGCTAAGTCATCAATCAGTTCAAAATCTTCCTCAACAGGAAGCAGAAAGTAACTATATTATTTATTGCATCCCACCTTCAAAGCCTGGGGATGTTCTAGACTGCTATGACAAGGGAACCAACCCAGCTCAAGACTGAATAAATGACACATGACATTCTGGGGATCAAATCAGCGCTAGCAAGAATTTGAGTTCCTGAATCAAAGAAATCTATGGAGTCTCCATAAAATAGAACAAAAATTACAGACAGGTCCCAGAACCTCTTGTGTCCTAAGGAAGGGTGGAGGCTCTTTTTCAAAGTCTCCTTTCTTATCCAGAGATAAAGCAGAACATGTTGGCATAGACAATTGGACATACGCATTTTAATGCTTTTGTATTGGACTTGATAAAATGTTAAAAAGCACAATTTTTTCTACAAAACTACATGAATAACAGAAATTGAGTTCTACTGCATTCCTGACCCCTCCTGTATCCCCAGCCCAGGGGACATATTTAGTACTACACTAAGACTCAAAGATAGAGGGGTGATATCTGTTTTGCACATCACACATTACTTAGAACATTTTTTTAAAGCAGAGTATGTCATAAGTTTTTTGAGGAGGCTGAAAATATCTCCAAACAGCCACATAGTAAGATTATATAACCAACCAGAGAACACAACCCACATCCACTCTATTAGAGACTGAACCTCAGAATTTCAGGATGAGATAATAAATCAACGTTCACCTTACAACTTTTTTTCCAGCTTCTTAACTGAGTAAGGGACAGGACATTTGAATTTAGTGAAAAATCCTGAGTCAGCACTGGCGACAACATCGTCCGAGATGGATGCTTTGTGATTGGATTAAACTGTATCAGCTGCCATGAGCTAAAAAAGGCTTATCTGATAAAGCACAGGATTCTGATATTGAAAGGTGATTAAGGAAATCACCAGCATGTTAAATATTAAGCATTTCTTGGAATGTGAACACTGTGCTAGAGGTTACCGCATCATAGGAAATGAATCTTAAGAAGACCTCACCCTCAGGTCTTTGGCTCTCACTTTATGCTAAAGCACAAAAACGTCAAAGTGCCTAATCGGGTTCCAGAACTAACACTAAAAGGAAAAATAACTGCTTGAGGGTGCTTTGTTTCTCAAATCCCCAGATGTTTTCTTTTCAGGCTCTAGTGACATGGCCCCCAGCACCATCAGCTCCTGGGCACATATGGTTGGTTGAATCCATCATCTCGGCATCCTTCAAATGAAGACTCTCCTTTATCTTTGTTCTTATTTGAAAATTTTGCCCTGCTGCTCCTCCCCCCCCCATGCTACCACAAATGCAGATAATAATGGTAAAATGTCTTAGTTTCCATTTCAGGAATTTCCATCCTCAACTATCATCCACTGTAGCTATCTCCAATCCTCTGTGTACAATGTCCAACCCACTGCCCACCTTCTCAGACATGCCCATTCCAATTTTACACCACCTTGCTCTCTATATAATCCATGATGAAATAACATATATAGAAAAATGCTTGCCTGTCACCTTTGCAGCATTCAACACCCTTCTCATCATCAACCTCCTTTTTCTTCCCCTCCTTCTCCTTCTTCTCCTTCCAGAACATCCTGAAAGCCCAAACTCCCTATAAAGATTTTCCACTATCTCTAGAAGTAATCATTAAAAAAAAAACAGCATTGTTATGGCATGAATACACTCCAAAATACTTACATGTTGGAAATGTATGTGTTCATACCTTAAAGAAATTTCCATGTTTCTGATAACTTGAGTGCTTGTGTTCATTACTCCATTCTACAGTAGTGTAGATAATTTCTTGTAAGATTACTTAGTAAATGATCATTGATATTCGCTACTTGAAGTAGGAACAATAAGAAACAGGACATGAAGGTACAGGAAGACACTATTCTACCACTTCATTGGAAGCCAATGAACTGGAAGAGAAGGGAAGGGAAGGATGAAATGAAACTAGCAATTACAGATTTATTATCTCAGTTACATTTGGTGTTGGATTGCTGAGTTTAGGGAGAGGATCACTGGAGGAATTGTTTAGAAAGAGAAGGGGTTCTCTTTATGTGTTTGATTGGCTAGAGCATGGGAACCTAAAAAATTTGGTCTAAGTTGTGGATGATCTGCTCGGACTTAGCCATGCACTCTTGAGAAACCACTCCACATTTCTGCGATACAACTCTTCTCACAGGTGAAATAAAAGAGTTGTGCTAGAAACCACTCTGATCCCCTCAGAAAGTAATTGTTTTCTGTGGTTTCCTCAAAACTGCATGATTTACCTGTGAAATTATCTGGGCAAAAAGGTGTGCCTAGGTCATAATCCCTTCACCTCCAATTTGTATCTACTGATATTTCAGGAATTGGAAGATATTCTGAGAACTTCAGAATGCTTCACTGATGGGAAGCAGCAACAAAAAAGCATTTAAGAAAAAGATTTTATTCCATTATTAAACTTTGGTGCACACCCTAAGAACCATAGAAGATACCAGAAGCTCTACTGAACAGGCAATGAATTACATTGCATTAACTCCTGGGCAACATTAACAATACAGAAAAACAACCAAGTATATTCAGAATCATAGATATTTACAAAATATCACATTATTATCACTTAAATTAATCCACATGTAAATGGCCATTAGAGACATTAAAGGTCACAAAGATTTCATCTAGTTTTTACAGCGTCAAAAAGATAGTTAAGATCAAGGAGAAGGTGGGAAGGTGCTATAGATTACAATTCTTGCCTTAAACTGCAGTTGGGATTTAGAGGTACAAAGGGAAAGGATATTGTGTGGAGGATGAGATGATATAACAAAGGATACCAATCTCATCTAAATGGTATTCTTCAATTGGGAATTTAGTTGGTGCCCTCAATAGATTGGGCACAAATTCTCCACTCTCACTTAAAAGAATGCACAAAATACTGTCTATGCATTCTGTGAGCTTGTAGTTCATTTCTCACCTATTAAAAAAATGAACTAATATTTAACCCACAATTAGGAAAATGATTAAATGCTAAACTTTTGGAGATTCATGGATTCATATAAATTTAGAGAGAGAGAGAAATAAGATCCCATAGCCTGGAGTTCTCAGGTTTCATACAGAACAATGGGTAAGTCAGGGGATCTATGTTTGGAATTCTTACTTGGGCCATGATCCTGGCCTTTTAGTGCCCTGTGTCACCTGTGATGAGCACAGACATCTTCAAGAAGCCCAGACGGTTTCTGTATTGTAAATTGAAGTACATGAATATACAAGGTGGGTAAATGAATGCTTTAAGTGCTTATGGAAGAATAATGTCATTCTTGGTAATGGAGATGTTGAGAACTAAGAAAAGGGTAGCAATTTTGCCATGAACAATTCCAATTTAGGATGGTTTTATTCTAGCAATAACATCAGGCTCTCCCTACAGTTAAGAGACAGACTCAATTAGGAGTGTACCCTGTGGGCATTCGGTGCAATTGCCATCTGAGGGACAAACTGCACTCAATCAGCACAGAAAGAACTGCTGTCATGCTCAATTCACCAGCCTAGTAAAAGCTCAGTAAGGGGCAGCATCTAAAACACAGGCAGATTCCATTAACAGTTGGGTCAGACACATAAAAATGTATTAATCTTTATAGCTATTTGTACTATGTAGAGTTGGAGAGAAGAGGAGAGCAGTGCTTCTTTTGGAACCATTTCCAACTCTCCCCTCCCAGGTTCCTTTCCCTGGATGACCACAGAGCCACCTTCACTCTCTCCACACTCCCACACCTACAGTCTTACTGCTGCTGGAGTCATGCCCAAAACATAACTGCTTCTGTCCCTCCACCCAGCTCAAAGCCTCTGGTGATACCCAGCCCTGCCCTGTATACTCTAAATTCCTTCTCCCTGTATTTCCTATTTTATTTACCCCTGTTATCTGAGTCTGAAGCTCTCAGCCTGGATGACCCAGAGGATCTTGCACGTGTCTCCAAGTGCTGACCTTTGTCATGTCCAGTTCCCTCCCCTAAGTTGAATGCTCTTCCCCCACCTTCCCCAACCCCATCCTGAAGGTTTTAGAAATACACTCACAAATTCTTAAAATATCTCTCCCTTTGAGAGATGGGACCTAATTCCCCTCCTTCTCCATATTGTGTTCTCTCTCTCTCTCTCTCTCTCTCTCTCTCTCTCTCTCTCTCTCTCTCTCTCGGCTGGCTCTGGGAGAAGCCAGCCGTCATATCATGAGAACACCCAGGTTTGCCTGTGGATGGGCCCACATGGTAAGCAACAGAGCCCTCCTGCCAACAGCCACCAAAGCACTGAGGCCGCCTGCCAAGAGCGAAGAGAGGGAGCCATTTGGAAGCAGATCCTCCTGCCCCTGTCAAGCCTTCAGATGACTGCAGTCCAGGCCAACAGCATGAATGCAATGTCATGAGACACCCTGAGCAGAACCTCCAACTAAGTTGCTCCTAAGTTCTTGACCTACAGAAACTGTGCAAAATAATAACTGTTTGTTGTTTTAAGCCACTATGTTCTGAGGGTAATTTCTTATGCAGCAATAACTAACTAATAATAATAACTAATAAGTAACTATTACATAATTGATCCATTTCCAAATGTTTAAATTCTAATTGCATTTTAAGACTCAGATTGCATGCCACTTCCTCCTCCACAAATTACTCCTAGCCCACATGGATGGAAATACTGTCTAAAATCATATAAGGTTAGATCTGTATCTCTCTTGTAGAATTTCCTATCTTTGTTATAGTGACCTATAGGACTTGCACAATTTTCTCCCATATTAGAGGTTATGCTCCTTGAGGAAATAGTCCCAGATTTTTCTACTTATTATCTCACCAAAGGAGGCAGGTGCATAAAAAGGTGTAATATATATCTGATGAGAAAATGAGCATACAGATTCTAAATTAAAATTTCTTTCCTTGACTGAAATTCTGTTTGTGTTTATTATGATATTAGGAGTTCTACACAACTGCAGAAGTAAAAAAACAATGTAAAAAGCATGTAATTCCTTCATAATGTTTACACAAAGAGAAAACTGCTCAGGGTATAATTAATGTACCCAAATTTACCAGGCAGATTAGGTAAGAGGAACTAAAGTATCCATTTTGGTATTAGTGCTTGTTCCAAACTAATACAGAATTGAAAGCAAGAACATGGAAATCAAGAGATGATTATGTTCCTAACCAAGTAACAAAGTCCTTGCCAAGTTTTCTTCCAACTGAAGAGAGAAACATTTCTCTTTTACATTGCTTGTAAGCTAAGATCATCCCGTAGACCTTCCACACTCCTTACTGTGGCCTTATCCAATGTGCTTTGCACAATATTAACTAAGCATCAACAGCAGCATATGAGAAGTGAATAACCATTTTTGATTATTTGTATCTAAAGCCCAGGCTTCCTGTTTCCTCTGAGTAATGGAAAATGTGAAAACTGATTATGAATTGAGCATAAAATGTTCAGAGCATTTGGCTTTTAAAAATGAAAGCACAAAAATCATTATGCATTGCTGGAGCTCCCCAGACATAATTACGTAAAGGGAAGAATTCTTCCTGCCAGCCCTTGTCTTTGCCACTGGTAAAAGGAAATGCTGTCAAAGCGCCTTTCTCTGCTTCTTTTGACATATTTCTAAAATGTCTTTTATCAACCAATGCTCAGTCATCAGCAAAGCTCAGATTCAGGCAGTGATAGCCGAGGCAGACAAACCATACCTACCTCTTGTGCAATCAGATTTGATCCTTGATCAGAAGCAGCCCTAATAAACCTATTGAGACATTTTGTACAGGGATAATTGTTTTCATAATAAATCAGTATCCATTTACAGATTATTATCTACTGTAAAACTTTTATTTATGTGTACAGTCTTATGCATTCTTGACATAGAAGACATCAAATCGGCTGGCTTCCCTTCCCTAAGCAACAGTGACAATCAAAGAACTCCTGACTTCCAGGCATGGGTTCCCAGCTTACTCCCAAATGTTAAGATAATGTTTTTCAGTTCAAAATTTTACTAAAGTTTTTTTTTTTTTTCTTCAAGTGTCATAGTCGTGGCTGGGCGTGGTGGCACACCTGTAATCCTAGCACTGTGGGAGGCCGAGGCAGGCAGATGGCTTAAGGTCAGGAGTTCAAGACCAGCCTAAGCAAGAGTGACACCCTGTCTCTACTAAAAATAGAAAGAAATTAATTGGCCAACTAATATATATAGAAAAAATTAGCCGGGCATGGTGGCGCATGCCTGTAGTCCCAGCTACTCGGGAGGCTGAGGTAGGAGCATTGTTTGAGCCCAGGAGTTTGAGGTTGCCGTGAGCTAGGTTGATGCCATGGCACTCTAGCCCGGCCAACAGAGTGAAAAAAAAAAAAAGTCTCAAAAAAAAAAAAGTGTCGTAGTCTTCGTTTCCAAAGTGTGTCCTTAGATTTTTGACTATTACTGTTACCCCCAAAATGGGGGTACCATTTTAAGAGACTCTAAACCCTTTGAGTAATGTCATTCATACTTTCAAGCATTAGATTATAGAGAACTTCTGCATTATTTTCTACAGTAGGTAAATGAAATAAAGATTTAGGCAATAATTCAGGGAATTTAATCAATGTTAGCCATCAATATAGGTCATTCAAGACAGTATAATTTTAGCTTTTGGTAGTAAAAGTTTTCAGCCTGGATTTTTCCAGATAAACAACTCTATATTTCTCTTTGGCAGTATGCATGAAGCTTTAGGAGAAATAGGGAGAAACTTTAGTTTTTTTTTTTTTTGTTAAACATGCCCACCATTCAAATTGTCACTCTTAACAGCAGCATATTCTATCCAAACCAAACTAATGGACTGCAAACACTGTTGTTACTAATTTTCCTTATGAGTAGTGAAGCTAGGCCCTCCTACATCCAGCACCTCAGTTTAATCAGCATCACCTCAAACCCTATGAATTTTAACTGGCAGAAGAAGGTCGCCAACAGTACAGTCATAGATTAAAGCAATGTTCATCATGATACAACGTCTCTGAAATGGAGATGTGAAGACCTAGGACTTCAGGAAAACAACTTCATAACAATCACTCGAGGAGATCAAGAAGGAGAAAAAGGTTGCAGAGGATATCCATAGGAACTCCATGGGGTCATTCGACATTCCTGCAAAACTCTGTAGGAAAGTGCACCTAATATATGGAATACAGATATGGACTAGCTGTGTTTCTGAGAGGCTGCATTAAAAAAAATGACTTTTCAGGAAGCAATTAAAGATAAACCTAAAATAGTTTTAGTATAAGAAAAAAATGCAGTTGTCATATTGGCCTTTTGATTGCTTCCTACAGAGATGGCAGTCACTATCCGGAAGGTGACTGTGTATCCTGGCTGCCTGGGACAATCCTGGCGCAAGCCCGTGTCCCTGGATCATAGCAGTGTCACCTTTCACTCTCAGGAATGTGCCAGTTTGGACAACAAACTGTATGGTCATCCTAATTTTTAATGGATCGTTATCTAGAAAGAAGGAACAATGACATAATAAATAAGTGTATAATTTTTTAAAAACTTTATCATCTACTTTCTATACTCTAATATTCCTTAATCTTGTTGGTAAGAGTAACCAATAAGTGTACTGTTATCAGCAACGTTCAGCTTGACCCTTCTAATGCAGCAGAGACCCCCCCTCTCTCTTGCACTCCCCCCATCCCCATGCACACAAGCACGTCCACATTTTTTGGTGCTGTCTTTACATATTCGCCCAATCCACTCCCCAACAGGACTCGGCTCTTGTTTGCCAGTCAGCGCACACTTCATCAGATACCAAAATCAAGGCTCGCTTGCTCACTTTCTCCTTCTAATCCCACTTCATTCTGCCTCACTGGGCACAGCTCCCAGAGACAAAGGTGCATCATTTAATGTGCATTATATCGATTTGCTCAGCAATAGCTATAAATTGGATTGAACATAGATAAACAGTGACAAAAGACGCTGCCCAGGCACTGGTGTGCTCAAGAAAATTCTGGCTGCTGGCCTGTATGTAGCTCCACCACGCTCCGACCACAGAGGCTCGGGAAATACCTCACGACACCCCACCCCTCTGCTTGAAGGGCATTGCTCTAAATGCTGTCCTGCCACAGAGAGTTATTAATTAGCCTCATTTTTCCCATTTATTTTTAATGTCTTTTATTTTCTGCAAACTTTCGTAAACCTTCTTAAATCCTTCTGTCATATTTATGGAAAACACATAAATATCAAGCATGACTCTTGTCTGCGTAGACTTTAAAATTTAGAAGAATAGGGAAAATAAGTACCATATAGCTGTAGAACCAAGTATGATATAATAAGCACCATGAAGTAGCTACAAACTGCTATTAAGGTTCAAAAGAAGGAAGAGATCACTTCCATTAGGCGGAGATGATAAAACTAAAAATTGGCAATGCATAGCATTGGAAGTGTGTCTTGAGGTTCTATGATAAGGTTACTGATGGCAGATGAGTTGAGGAGGAAGGACAGGCAATCCACGTGGGAATGGCAGAACTAAAGTTACAGAGGTTAGAAGATGAACAGTATGACTGGAATAAAATAGTAATTCAAACCAGCAGAATAGCTATTTAGAGGTAAAACATGGCCCATGCAAAATGTGTGGATTTCTTATATGCCTCTTATATCTGGGGAGGTCAAATTGAGAAAGTAAAATGTGTAGTGTTGGCAGTCTTTGTGTCTGTGTGAGTGTACCTACAATTTTAATAAAAATGCACACGATTACTAAATACTCATTTACAAAAGGCAGAGATAGAATAGTCTACAACTACACCCATTTACATGATGGCTGCTTTCTGCTCAGATAAAGAGAAAATCAGCCAGGACCTCCAAGGAGACTTACTCTCTATCAAAGATTCGAATTCCACGTGCACGAATCAGGAGTAGTCCCAGGCCCACACTCCCAAAAAGTGTTTTAAGTTCACGTTTGGCAGCTCTGATCTGAGGATCACGCTTCCTAACTCAGATCAAGCTGCCTTTGCAAATCAAGGGCTGGAGGGAAGGGGAGTGTGGAGGAAGCAATTACTGTGTGGAAGCCGGCACACCACGGTGTCTTCTGCACTCAGTGACAGAGTCTCACTTTTCCCCACTCTAAGTCTCTCTCCGTCAGTTTGATTGATGCGCAGAACTGTGCCTCTCCCTCCTCCCTAGAGAGGGAAGGGAAGATAAAGTGCAATATTGCAGAGAGAAAAGTGGTTTTATACACATCATCTTAATTTTCAATGATGGAGGAAGAAAAAAAGGAACAAGAATTCTAAGTAGCAGAGAAAGGTTCAAGGTTAATTTGATTGGCAATATATGAAATGCCACTTACCTCAGGCCATTTCAAATTGCCCCTCATTCTCTCCACAGTGAATGAAATGATTCTTTCCAAAGACAGGGGGATCAACTGATAATGGCTGCTATTACATATTCATACACCACTTTACATTCTGTAGCTTCCTTGGCAGGAATTCTTACGAGTCTCTGTCCGCAGATGCCCTGTGACAGAGGTGAGGTTGGAAGTGAGTGACTCGCACAGGTACCTTTAGTGGACAGAGGAACAGGGACGGGACAGTATGTCGGGGTGCCTGAAGGAGACACACCTGCGGAGTGCGGGGGAGCTGTGCCTCCACTTCTGCCTCGACTGCCTGCTCCCCTCAGTACATTCCAGGAGTGCACTTTCCAAAGATGTGGCACTTTACACATTTCTTACAGACATGCTTTGCAAGCCGCAGTTGTAATAACAAGGAGTACTCCTCAGTAGCAGCTGGAGATTGAAAAAGATCATTTCGTGCCTTGAAAAATAATGGAAGACAATTCTCCTACTGTGTTAAGAATGATACTCTAGAGAAAGTAAGAAAGGAAGGTTTTTGTTTTAAGGGATTTAAATAAAAGGAAAACAGGAAAAATTGTATCGTGAGTTTTTAAACAATTGAGTTCCTGAGTTGTGTTGCAATTAATACATGCTTCTTGAAGCATAATCCCAGTGAAATTAGGCCTAGGCTGGGCACAATGGCTCACAGCTATAATCCTAGCACTTCGGGAGGCTGAGGCAGGAGGATCACTTGAGGCCAGGAGTTTGAGACCAGCTAGAGCAACATAGTGAGACCCCATATCCACAAAAAAGAAAAAAAATTTTTTTAATTAGCCGAGCAAAAGAAAGAAAGAAAGAAAGAAAGAAAGAAAGAAAGAAAGAAAGAAAGAAAGAAAGAAAGAAAAAAGAAAAACAAGAAATTAGAGCTAAATCAACTCAACCAACACTCATTTTCTGTCTGCTATGCACAAGGCTGCCAAGTTGCATCCCCATACAACCCAGTTTAGGTCACACAACGGAAGGTATAGCCAGAGACAGAGTTTCTAAATACAGGCCGAGGGAAGCTGAAAAACAAATATGGATGGCTGAGTGCCTGCCCATCTCACTTCAGAAAAGAAACATAAAGCCCAAGGATTGCTTCTGCAAAATCATCAGCCTCACGTTTTTGAACCACGATCTCTCTTGTTCTCTCTCTCCCCAGTTATTCCGTGACACGGCCAATTGCTGAATTGCTATTCATGACTAACTCCATTCCTTCAAGGTCAGCGATTGCCCTGAGAGTGATGACACTGCTCAAGGACACCCACAATTCAGATAAACCTTGAGATGTTGTCCTATCATAAGCTCAGTGTAATTAAAAGGTGTGCCCATGCCCGAGCCAACAGCTTAAAGCCTAACGTCTCTGAACTTTCCCAGAACATCTGTCTGCCAAGTTTCTTCACAGGCCCATCGTTTCAGGGCAATTTTTACAAAGCATTAAAAATCTGCATGAAACTAAATGACAGCAAATAAGCTTGAGCTCATTTTTTTTTTTTAGTTGACTGTTAATAACAATTTCTGATTTAAAAGTAGGAAGAAAGGGGCTTTCTATTTACGTACTGCTAGAGAATAAAAGGTAAATTCAAATACATTAGGAGTAAACTACTGCCCTGCCCAGGGAGTCTGTGCTTTGACATGCAGTGGCATTTCTTGAAGAATTGTTCTTTACAGTTGTTCTGACCACAACTGTTTTCAGTGCAATTGATTTTCATTATTAATAGGACTGGTGCTCCTCAATATATATACATACAGAGAGAGAGAGAGACACTCGCACTGAATCTGCTCTAGCACAATCTCACCACCCTCCCTCCGAGCATCTAAGCTATTTATGTCTCGCAGGGCGCTCAAGGACATTGCTTCAGACACAGGAAACAAAATTCTCACTCTAAGAGAATAGCGTACTCTTCCAAGTCAGCAGTAAATCTGATCAAAATGGTTAAACCTGAACCAGGAAACGTGCTTAAGAACCAGGAATGTGTCTAGGTAAAAGAAATTCAATTTGAGAAACACCTGAGTAGGGGCTTATGCTTTAAAATATCAGAGTATCTAAAATACCCATGTCACCCAGAATGGTAAGACCAGAAGTTAATGACCACAGAGGCCCATATTCCGAGAGAAAATATTGCCCAGGTGGTGTCTATGGTGTTCCACTAATATTTCCATCAGAGAAGGAGGATGAAGGAAGCAGAGTAACAGTTATCAAATCATTCTGTAATCTCAAATGCACAAGCTCAATTTGAACAATGCTGTTATCTTTCTGGCTAAAATACTGATACTTGTATCTAAAAATGAGGACCATAATAGCTACCTTCTAGGATTGTTGTGAGGAGGAGTGCATGTGAAGCCTAGTGCCATGCTAGCATGCCCTAAACTCCTAACAAATGAAGGCTGCTATTATTATTGCCACAGGTTTTTTTTTTTTTTTCACTCTTTAGTATTTAGCCATGGGTTGATTTTATTGGAGAAGATGTATATTTGGCCACCATTCTTTTCTTCCCTGCATCCAAGGTGTATGTGCTGAATTCCTCCTAGACCCAGGCACTGTACTAGGCTGAAAGATTGAAATCCCAGTGGATCTGAGTCAGCACCAGCAGGTGCAAAGTTTACCGTGCATGCAGAAGGATGAATCCCACAGGAATCCACTTACATGAGGAATCTAAAATACACTCACAGAAACAGAAAGTAGAATGGCTGTTGCCAAGAAACAAGAGGGAGGGGAAATGGGGAGTTGCTGTTCAATGGGTGTAAAGTTTCAACAGGTATAAAGTTGAACACCTGCTGTTTAACAAGTATAAAGATGAATAAGTTCTAAAGATCTGATGTACAACGTTGTGCCCATAGTTACCAAACTGTATTGTACACTGAAACATTTGTTAAGAGGCTAGATGTCTTGTTAAGTATTCTTACCACAATAAAGTAAATATTTTGTTTGTTTGTTTGTTTAAAAAATGTTAATCGTGGCTGATGGGGTTCTGCAACCAAAGAACAGCCTAGCCAGTGTCAACTCACAACTTCAGAGGTCTTACTGGCCCAACTTCTAGACAAAGATGGATTATTTGACAAAATGCGAATAAATGAAGCTTTCAAGTTAGCAAGCCTAAGTAAGTTCTCTCCCAAAAGGATCCAGGTGTGCTCCAAATAAATATAAGCCAAAGAGGATGTAAGCAGTCAATTTGCGAGAAGCTGTAAGCATCTGAATGTCAAGAAGATAAAAGCATAAACTCACATTATGGAAAGAGGGCCTCGGGCAACGCCAACCCATTAGCCTGATACTCTGTTGCGGAAGGTCTCTAAAGATGCAAGTGTGGCCTTCCCACCCAGTCCCAGGTTTCCTCCTGGGGACCCACTTTTCACACTGTGCTGCTTTCAGTGTCCTGCAAGGCAAAATACATATACGCATGCAACTTTCTAAGGCCTTCTAGTCCAGGGATGCTCTAAAAGACAAACCAGTGCCAGTATTATTTTAGCTCTAGCTGACACATTAAGCCTTAAGAAAAAAATTACATGATGAGCTTTTACGGTATCTTTAATACTAACAGCTTTTTCTGCCTTCAATTATTCTTTTTGATATCATTCCCTAAAACATCCCTATTTTATTCCCAATATAAAGTTGCTATGACCCATACCATGTCCTTCTTATAAGTATTCATAACATTTTAGGATAAAAGACCCTCCCATGGCCCCTGCCTGCCCGTATGACTGCACAAGCCTTCCCAATCTCTCACTTTTTCATTTTGAACATTGGTACAAATTTCAAATCTATTAAACTATCCATGCTCAACCACAGCATTACATTACAAACATTTTACTTTCCATTTATATCTTCTTTGTTTGAATTATCATTTGAACATATAGCACACATTTTTGAGTTTCATCCTTCTTCATCCTTTTTCATTTAGAACCTGTTTTTGTAAGTACTCAAAAAAAATCCATAGCAATATCAAAGCAGGAGCTACTTATGAAATGGAAATGTTACCAACAATGTGAAGAATGAAAGTTAATTGTGAATCGTATGACTTTGTAAGTACCAGGCCAAAAGCTAGGCACTTTACACGTATTATCTCATTTAGTCTGCAGAACAATCTTATGAGGTACTGGTATCATCATACCCATTTTACAGATCAGAAACTGAGCTGGGAGACATTAAGCAATTTAACAAAGACCAAAAAGAGACAAAATCAGAATCCCATGTGGCTAGCTCTGGAACCTAGACTCTCAAGCATTGCAACTATGTGCAAAAAACATAATGTGCTCTTTTATACATGTGCTTTTGTTCAAAATACTTTTCAATGTTGAACTAGCCAAGTGAAATCCACACACATGGAATAAAGACTTTGGCACTTTCAAGCACTTTTAAATTTTCATTTTTTTTTCTTTTAATGCACCCCTTTGCTATTGCCTGGTTTATTCCATCACAGGTAGAATGCAATAAAAGGGGTAAAAACACAAATGATACTGAAATAACACATGTAGCCATAGCAAAAATTTATAGAAAAACAGAACAACATGAAGGCAAAGCATTTAGGCCCTCCCGTGGCCCATGCCTGCCCAGCACTCTGGCTTTGCAGCATTCAGCCACACACCACAGAACTTCATGTTTCCACCCACAGTGAAAATTTCCATCTCTAAAATGTTGTTATGGGCTTCATAGAACAATCTGTGTAAGGTCATATTTGCATAAGTCAAGTGTGGTGCAGCCTGTACAGCATCTTTACCCAATGCAAGATTAAATCGCCACTGTGGGCTCTAATTAACTTTCCAGATTGCCCTAAATGCCAGCCAGCTTTCACTTAAAGAAGAGTGGCTGGAATATGGAAGCAGAGAGGCGGGGAACTGCAGTCAAACCTCTCCAACTCTCGAAAGCCACGGGGGCTCAGAAATCATTCAATAGAGAAACACTGTTTTATCCACCAATGTCTTTTTATTTAGTAAGTTAATACAAGCAAAGCAAAAGTCAGTGTGTGTGTGTTGGTGACAATGAGGAGACTTCAAAGGACCATGGTATCTATCTCCAGATTGTCGCCAATGTGATGCAGATGCAGTTTAGCCCAGTGGCTTCCAAGTTGAATTTCTTAAAGTTCTGGTTTCTTGCTTCAGAGCTGCTTTGGAAATGAGAGAGAAAGGCCCAGCTAGGGTGGCCACAGGTCTTCAATTCTCCCCTCAACCAGTGTGACTCCACTTTTATCTGCTAGACACTCTGGAATTCCATGCATCATTTGATTGGAAAGAGTATCCAATGCTAAATAGGAAGTTAGAATGCCACTAATTCAGGGCAACTTCTACCTCTTACTTACATGAGGACAGCAAGGATGTGGGAGACAGTATCTCGCCCAATGAGTCAAGATCGGAAAGTGGCCAGACCTAGACTGGAACCCAAGTATTCAGATTTCTGGTCCAGGGCCCACCACCAACACCTTGAGCCTTCATCCACCACTTCTTTTCCTTCTTTCTACTCCCATCCTGGGACATCCATTGTTATTTTTTCCAATTTTGGTAAACGTGTAAGTGTATAAGGTACACAGGTGATTCTTCCATCAAACCTTTAAAAAGTGGGCAGACCCGTGAGCTGTGTAAGGCATGTGGTCCTTGGGGCAGGGGTGTCTTTGGTGAACTATGTCTGCTTCCAAATCCTGTACACGTAAAGTCTGAGCACGTACATACAAACTTGTCTCGCCCAATCCCTTCAGAAATTATATCACATAGTGCTCTGAGCCTTACTAAGCACAGAAACATATTTTGTCTCATGTGGAAATTAGCCCTTCTGCAAAAAGGTAGGAAATTATGTATCCTGCAGGAAATGTAGAATTTTATAGCTTTATAGATCACCCAGTCCAACTCTCCCCATCTACAACTAAGAAAGCTGAGACCCAGAAATGTTAACTGATGTCATAAGGTGATTACTATCTCAGCCAAGACTGAGGACCAGATCGCCTCGTTCCTGTACCAGCGCCTTCCCCCCACACGGTCTGGTTGTGTGCTGACAAGCCCAGTGATTCTAATGGGCCTTAACAGTCTTGCAGGCGTCAGTGGTCCCGCTGGTAGGTGCATACGAACGCTCAGCATGCGGACACTCAGCAGCTCAAAGCAAAATTATTTAGTTACGTTCCTGAGCATGTGCAAGTAGCTCTAGAGACCTTTACTATACATCCTCAGGAATCCTCCTACCTTCCTTCACAGTACGTATCTATGTATCACAATTTTGTGATATTCGCTTTATTTATTTATTTAAATGCACTTTATGTATTTAATGCATTTTTTGTTTATTTGTTTAATGCCTTTGTCCCCCGTGAAAACATAATTTCTATGAAGGCAGTGGCTAGTTTTGCCTTGTTTAACATTATTGCCAAAGCTTTGCACATTATCCAGAGCATAAGCAAAAGTTGAATGAATTAGCAAATGAGTAGATGAATGAATGAATGAATCTTACCATCCTAAGAATACATCTATTACTACACTTGTTATGTAGTATTTACATCATGCATTTGCATTTCTGTCTCCCTTAATGAACTAGGAGTATCTTCAAAGTAGTATCTGTGCCTTATAGTGTTGGCAAAACCTAGCTTATGCCTTATTGATACAAATAAGGCAGTTAATAAATATTTTTCAGGCAAATAACTTATTTATTCATTAATTAACAAAATATAATGAACCTAGATATATAATAGCTGTTCAAACATACATACTAATTGATTGACTGGCTGATTGATAAAACTCCGTAAAAAAATCTAATATTTTCAGGGTGACATTTTTAGGGATCTACCCACCATCACAAAAACCTGGTGTTTTTATAAGAACTTTTTAAAATGTCTTTCCAATAGGATTCCTCTGAATTTTATTCTTCTATCCTGTTTTCTTCTCCACTAGTTACAACAAAAATATATCTACTTTGTAGGATACATTTTTACTTTTGTTCAGGACACTATGCACAGGAAAACCATTTGGGAGCAGGTTAAAGCAGGTTTCCTCCATATACGTCACTTCAAGTTCATTGATTCATAACTTCAAAAACCAAAAAGGGGCCAAAGTTCAGGGTAACCACTTATGACTGTGAGCATCACAGCATGTAATAAAATAGTCACAGGGCTACTGTTTATTGGATTTGAGAAGGTCATTGAGTGTATGGCTCAAGGGTAAGTGCCTAAGTGTATCATGGGCAATGCCTTGGATTTAACGGCACCTTTTAAGAACATCTTTGCAAAACAGGTGGCAGCTGTGGAAATAAACACACACACTCACATCCATCTTTTCCACTAACATTTTGGCTTTCCTTTTAAAATTCTAAAGGGTTTATTCTACAAAACAGAAACATAACACAGACACTTTCTCAAAAGCTATTGAGGAATAAAAAGCAACAGGAATTAGTTTTTGATCTTTCAACCATATTCCAAGTGGAATGAAAAAAAATGCTCTATTTGGCAACTGGTGTGTATAGGGAGAAATAAGTGCATATGTACTCAATCTGCTGCCCACCTTGTGCTCAGAGAAAAGAGGACATTGCTGTATAATTGAAATCTATCACTGATTTCAAACATTGCATTTTGTGTGATCATTTTACTCTTCCCTCACCATATACCTTGCTTCAGTGATATCTAAGCAACTCTCTCTCCTTGTCTCTGCTCATTTATTGGTGAAGGAGTTAAAAAGCCATGAACTCACCATGAAGGAGGCACCATGATATGATATAACAAAAGTAAAATAAGGTCTGGATGATACCTAAACACTACGTCAAACCCAGAACTGTCAAAGGCTACCCATATTGTGGACATATTCCCTGCTCGATGGGCTCCTACAGGGTGTATACAATATCCAGCAAGTCGGAGACTCCACACATTTAGGTCCCAGCAGGAGGCTAAGCTGGTCGGTCACACATATTTGGGCCTGTCCAGTCAATTGGTAGAGTGACCCCCACAGAAGCATCTTTGGAAGAGGTGCTAAGAAACTGCGTCTTACAGACCTCATCAAAGAGAAGAGAACACAGACAGAATGAGCATGACCCCTGGGGAAAGATTTAGCATCTGAGGATTCTGAGCACAAAGGGTTCTTTTATTTGTCTTTGTCTCCCAATTTAGCCCACAGTAAGCACCTGACTGAGGGAGGGAAAGAGACACAGAGAGAGAGAAAAAGAGAGAGAGAGAGAGAGAGAGAGAGAGAGAATGTGTGGGTGAGAGGGCAGGAAAACCAGAAAAGCTATTTCATTAAAACCACTCTGCTTGGAAAAAATATCCCTCTTCCCCCTACAATAATAATAATAAAGATGGGGGAAGAGTGAGGCAGAAATGAGAGAATAGTGCCATCCTCTACTCTTCAATAAAATGTCACTCAGCTCCTGTCACCTCTGGGCTTCAGTGTGTCCCATGTTACAAGAGACAGGGACGATCTGCAAACAGAGCAAAACCTAGAGCCTGCCTTGTTAAATCTGAGGGATCGTGTTAGCACCCGACAGTAATAGACATGTTTGTAGCACTCCTGGGGAATTCTGAAGTACCTCAAGTCCTATGTGAGCATCTTGGGACAAGCGAAATTTGGGTCATTATTATTAAAGTGTCCCATTTGTACTCACAACCCAAGGAAGCCTGAGGAATCTCGGGAGATATATCCATAGATGCTTTTATAATACATAAAAATCTTAAGTGACCATCAAATATAAGTGAACTGTGATCTACAACCCTCATGATCAAGTTCAGATTGCATTTTAACAAAATTTATTAGCCATCTGCTACATATAGTAGTATACTGTGCTAAGTACTGTATGGGACTAAAAAGAGTTTTGGAACATGGTTCCTTTAGGTATTGAACATAATGTATCACTGAATTTGTGTACATTCATATATAACAACCCCTCCAACTTGTACTTAGATTAGATTAGTCAGATTTCTGGCAACTCTAGACATTCAAGTCACTGCCATCAACCAAGTAAGTGAGTTTCAAAGTCCTTTAAACTGCAAAGAAAATTGTTGTCAGGAAGTTTGTGCACTTTACTCTGAAGAAAAAGAAATGGAGTCACTCTTGAGTCGGAAGTCATGGGCTTAGTGTGATGTATAAATTTAAGGTTATTGATTTGAAGTTTAGTTACCTGTATTCCCCAAACAGCATAAGAAGTGACAACTGACAGCAAGGGACAAGACCAAAGAAACAAAACACTGCAATAATCCTGTGTCCTTGATTGAGGTGAATGGACCGGGCACCTCCACGATCCCGAGAGCTCGTGAACATCAAGACACGTCAGTTCAATGTCTGACGTTCAGCTCATGTCTCTGAGTCATCGAAAGGAAGCGAGCTGTGTTCCATCTCTCATGGCAACCTGAGTCACGTAGATACACCACTTCTAGGATCCCCAACATTTTGTTTTTAATATCTTTGACTATTTCAGGGCTAACGCACTGGAATATCCATCACAAAACTGTACTTTGGAAACTTCAAAAATCTGGCCAGGGTTAAACAAGTTAGAGATAAAATTAAAATGAGACTCAGTTCTGATACCCAACTGAGATATGAAAAGGAACAGGAGTTTGAGAACTAGATGGAACCTAAACCACATTTTCACCTTCAGCCTCACATTTTGCAGGTAAAATCATTGAGATCTGGAGAGAGAAGTGTGACTTGCTCAAGGTCACAATTCAGTGACGAGTAGAATTGGGACAAGAATACAGGTCTCATGGATGCTAGGATTATATTCTTTCCATCAAAACATGCTGTTTAATAGGACTTCCACACCACAAACTAAACACTGTCCTTCAATCTCAATTTCACAACACTCATGCTATTCTAAGGAGCTCCGGCTGCTGCTTGCCTTCCTCTAAGTAAAAGCAAAGAAATTGACCAGATTATTCACAATAAGCAAATGTATAGCTTTCAATACCTGAAGTAGATATTTTAAGCAACAGCTGCTGAGAATGTTTCAACTTGAGAGATTTAATGAAGGGAAATTAGATACTACCTTTAATCAGTGGGATTAAGAGTATTAAAGGAGGTGGGAGAACAAGCTTATGTACATCTCTCCTTTCAACTTTTCAAACATTTATTAAGAACCCACTATGTGCAAGAACTCTGCCGACACTTCAAGTACACCAAATCCCTAAAGGCAAACGGCTCAGAGTCTCAAATGGGTGACCTCAAGTCTTCTAACAGTGCCTGTGAAATTTAATAATTGGGAGGCTCACACCAAATCTCATTTATTGCTGCTTTAAATGAAATAGATCACAGTTAATAAAAAGCCTGCAAATTAAAGTAACCCAGCAGTCTTAACCAGCAATTAAAATGACTCTTTTTTTTTTTCCTGTAAAAGGTGAAACCATATGCTGGAGCAGATTTTTTTGTCACGTACAAGATAAATGAGCAGTTTGGCTCAGTGGGGAATAATTCCAGTTCATATTGAAGGATCAGTTTCAGTATCAAAATCTCATTCTCTCAATGTCAGGATCCTTGATACCAATTACCTGAAGACATCTGGGCTCAAGAGCCAACCTTGCAAAAATGCAAGCACAAGGTGTATGCTCTCTTCATTCCTCCCCGCACACCCAGTGCAGAAAAGGGGAAACTGAGAGTCCAACACTAGCAAAGTTGTATTCAAAACCTAAATTCCAACAAAAGCGTAAACTGAGTCCCCTCCTAGCCAGAATTATGGGAGCACCCCACACTATTACAAAAGCATGTTGGGACCTGCTTTCATAGAAGCAGAAATGGGCATGGCCTCATCTAATCTAGATCAATGCCCTGAGTGTTGGAAGGAATATCTTGGGCCCTAGAAAGTGCCAGTCATCTTCTATGAGGGAAGAAAGTACATTCCCACGAAGCCGGACAGAATGTCCACACTGCGTTAATGCAAGGGCATTCCACACCTTGCAAGCTCAACTGTTTTGACCACTTTCTCCCCAGTGCCTCGACTTCCCTCCAGGTCTTCACTTGCATGGGTAGGAAAGAAAGTAGAGATATTGGTAGTGGCGGATGCCTGGTGGACAGATGATAAATGATTACTGAGATCAGAAAACAGAAAGAAAATATAAGTAGAAAGGAAGAAAAAGGATTGATAAATCGATTAGATAGATAGATTTATATATGTGTACTTATAACAATATGGTGATAAGGATGGGATGGGTAGATAGATGATTGGACCAGGGAATGATCAGTCAGAAAAAAAGAACCAAAGACACAGTTTGTAGATACCTACTTTGCTCTGGTCTCTGAACTTTGAGCTTCCTATGCACATAATCCATCTGCGATGAACACTGCTATTTTGCTTATTTTACAGATAAATTATTGACACTAAATTATGAACACAATAACATTATCAGAGTTTTCTACTACCCTTGGGTTTTCCACTACCCTACACTGCTTTTCATTCAAGGCCATGCTAAGAATCTGGAGACACTAATTTAGAGAATTCAAGCCATAGAGACCGTTAGTGTATAATTATGGATGACACCCTCAAGTCTTCTCAGCCATTTAACACATGCATCCTACTGAACACCAGGATAAAAAGACAAGAGAGAAAGAGCTGTGCTTCCCATCCCTTCTCTACTTGGTAACAAGCAGGTGAGAAGCACATTTCTGTTCAAGGTTGTCTCTCGCCACCTCTATTTTCACTTTCCCCGAAGTCCTCACATCCCCACCTCCCAGCCATTTTTTTTCACTCTGGTAGTTCTCACACTTAACAGTCACACAAATTGATTAGGATTTTGTTAAACTGCAGATTCTGGCTCGGAAGTTCTAGAATCTGAAATTGAACAGTTGTTTTAATAAGCTCCCAGGTGATATCAATGATTCTGGTTCAAAGACCACACTTTAGGTAACTAACCCCCTTGTTAGAGAAAGTCAAAGCCTGCTGGACATGAAAAGACATTTAGCATCATTCTCTGGACACTAAGAACATTTAATTCCATAATAAGAAGAAATCTGACCTGGACATGGGAGAGGTGAGCTACATGTATATTTAAAGGAAGAGCATCTGTAAGTCATAGAACCCACCCATCCCTCTCCAAATTACCCAGATGCAGTTGCATGTTAGTAAAAACAAGAACTGCACAATAAAAAATAGGCACCAGCTTGATGCTATTTAAATATATATTTACTTCTCATTCGTGATCTTTCACCCATTTAATTTTCTCTAAGAGATTATTCAGGTCACTTTTTAAATGGGTTTCAATGTTTCTAGGGCTGCAGCTCATTATAAAAATGTTCACAGCAGATAGAATCTTGCTTCAGCACAGCACTATTTTAGAGCTGGCAGACACAGAAATCGGTATGCGAATATTGTGCCATAAACATTAATTTAGTATTATGTGGAAGGTTGATTGATTAATAAATACATAAGCCAGGAAGCCTAATTTAACTCTTAATTCACTTTTTTTTTATTTCACAGAGAGGGAAAATTAATCTAGAAGTGTTGATTGAGAGTTTTAGTCTCGTCTAGACAGCAATGGAAAATGACTATGAACCTGGGACTTTGCAAACTGCATCATTTGCAAAACAAACCTGATCAACAAATTTCATCACACAGTGATTGATGGTCAGAAAGGAAAGGCTGTAGAGATCACAGAGGAGAAGAATATATAATCGTCTGAGAAAGCAGCTCACCATGCAGACTGGATAAAGAAAAAAGAATCGGTAAATATTTTCAGCTCAGAGGCGGACACAAATAAAAGAAAATACACTTGAAATTTTAAAAATTAATGAGCATTAGAGCACTCCAGTAGACTAGCAAATTAGAATTAGTACATTGCATTTTTAAGAATGTACAGGATATAAAATATCTTTGCTGCAAATACCCTGTGATGTAAAGAACCAACATACACCCGGCTATGATTAAAAGGTCACATTTAGAACCAAATGTTCTATATCCAGATTTGGATAGTGTTGAACTTTTTTCTAAAAACAAGGGACACATACTCATTGTTCTCTCTTTGAAGAGTAGCAATTAAGCTGAGCAGTGCAATTACTTAGAAATTAGACCTGCATCTCCTTCCTGTGGGTCTGTTTTTTCTCTCTAGCCCATATTTACACAATGATGATCAAGGTCATGTTCCAAGATCTTATCCTCAGAAAGCTGACATCAGAGTCATCAATACTGTTAGTATTTAGTGTGTCCATGGAAGGAAAATGCGGAAAGAAGGAAAGAAGGTAGCATTTAAGGACCTGCTATAATAATGGTCAAATAGTCTACCAGAAATTCTGATTGATCAAAGGTTCATATCAACACTTTGTCTTATTAATCCAGTTCTACAAGTGAGTAAATGAAAGGTTAGGGATGTTAAGAAGACTGGCCAATGGTCCAATCTTCTGCTGGACCACTACTAGGTGGTGGAACATCAGTTACATTGGGCTCCATAGAGCGATCTTCCTACAGAATGTGTCAGAATGACCTGCAGAACTTGTGAAAACAGGTTGCTGTGCCCCACACTCAGAGTTTCTGATTCAGTCAGTGAATTAGTTTTCTACTGCTGCTGCAACTAATTGCCACAAGTTTAGTGGCTTAAAAAAAAAAAAAAAAAAAAAGAAAGTTCGTTATCTCATAGTTCTGTAGGTCAGGAGTCAAGGTACAGCCCAGCTAGGGGCCCCCTGCCTCTAGTCTCACCACACTGAAATTAAGGTGTCAGCAGGTCTGAAGGTTCTGAGGAAGAATCTACTTCCAAGGCCATCCAGGGTGTTGCCTGAATTCAGTTCCTTGCGGGCGCAGAACTGAGGTCCCTGCTTCCTTGCTGGCTGCTGGTTAACGGCTGGTCTTTGCTCTGACAGGCTGCCCACATCCCTTCTCTTGCTTTCCACATGGTCATTCCAACAAGGGCGGTTCCTCCCACTCTTTGAATTTCCTTAACACTTCTGCTGCACCTCTCTGATGCCAGCCAGGGAAACTTCTCCATTTTTTTCTTTTTGAGACAGAGTCTCACTTTGTTGCCCAGGCTAGAGTGCCTTGGCATCAGCCTAGCTCACAGCAACCTCAAACTCCTGGGCTCAAGTGATCCTCCTGCCTCAGCCTCCTGAGTAGCTGGGACTACAGGCATGTGCCACCATGCTCGGCTAGTTTTTTCTATATATTTTTAGTTGGCTAATTAATTTCTTTGTATTTTTAGTAGATATGGGTTCTCACTCTTGTTCAGGCTGGTTTTGAACTCCTGACGTTGAGCGATCCGCCCACCTCGGCCTTCCAGAGTGCTAGGATTGCAAGCATGAGCCACCGCGCCCAGCCTCCACTTTTAAGGGTTTACTGTGATTAGGAATAATCTTCCTGTCTTAAAAGTCCATAAACCTTAATTATCTGCAAAGTTCCTTTTGCATGTGATATACTCCCAAAATCCAGGGACTAGAGCGTGGACACCTTTGAGGGGCCATTCCATCTACCCCAGTCAGCATGGGCTGGGACTCCAAAATCTGCATTTCTGACAAGTGTCTAGGTGATGCTGATACTGCTGCTGCTGGCCCAGGGTTCACACTTTGACAATGCCTGCACCAGCTTCCTCTCCTTCTGTAATACAAGTGTGGCCCGTGGTGTCAGCTTCACATGGGAGCTTGTTAGAGATACAGGATCTCAGTCTTCATCTCAGATTTACTATGGCAAAAAGCTGCAGTTTAACAAGATCCCTGTATTTGCATGTACATTAAAGTTTGAGAAACATTGCTCTACAGTGGTTAAAAACAGGAAAAAGTAAAGGAGTAAATTACATTTTATTTATTCTCAAAACCTTTTAGAAAGGTGCAGCTCTTTTTTGTTTAGTTACTGCTCTTTTTTTCCTGGCTGGGGGTGGAGGTGAAGTTGTCCTGGTAAAGAATCCCAACATTGTCTCTCTGATTTTAATTTGCCCACCCCACCCTACTCCCAATTTTAATATAAAAGGGAAAAATTATCTCCCTCTGAACTCAGCCTTGAAAATGTTTGGCATCCTCAAACATTGCAAATTGGATTTTATTATTCACTGGGCTTTCGTGAGGAGGACATCCCTCCTTTGATCACCTCCAAGTTTGATAAAAATAGATTAGACTACAAATGGCTCTCTGATGAGTTCTAGAAGGAACCACAGTGCTGGCCATCTTCCACGACCAGAGTCAGAGTGAGTTCCACCGGATGCAGCCCACTCTGCATTTACTGCCCCAATAATAGCATTTCCTCAGTCCCAGGAAGAGATTCAGCAGAATTTAAAGGTCCTACAGAAAAATGAAATATCACTAACCCTGTTATTGGGGATGTTATTGGCTTTCTGTGAGTTAGCATTAGAGGAAAGTGACTGTAGTTAGAAGATATTGAAGAAGACTGCAGAATGATGCAGGCAGCCTGTGACTAAATGCACAGTGAATTTCTCTCTCTGCTTCAAAAATTCCTAAATGGAATCACTGAAATCTATTAATAATCATTAGGTATCTGGAGAAATGTGGGATGTGTTTCAAGATGTAGACATTAGCTGAAAACTAACTATCTCAAACTTTCCTAATATTCTTAATTTAAGGTGAGATAAGGAGAACAAAATTAATATGGAAAGAAGTTTGGGAATTATCATAAGAACATAATGAATAAAGTAAAGTGCTAAGTAAACTCATTGCTGAAAGACAAACCAACAGATGAATCTCTCTCTCTCTCTCTCTCTCTCTCTCTCTTGCTCTCTCTCTCTCTCTCTCTCTCTCCCCCTCACATAGACGATACATTCACACTCACTCTGCTGTTTCCTTTCTAGTGCGCAGAGCTCCCTCCAGGTAATAAAAGTCCATGGTATCTGCTTAAATCAGCTGATTTTTCCCGAATGAGCACAAAGACCCATATAAACTGCCTCATTCCCAGCACATTCTCTCCGTCCTTGCACTTGTTCCTTGATCAGATAAGGAGACAGTGGGACCGTTTCCAATCCTTAACCCAATCCTCTAAAACATTACTAAATACGCAATAATAAAAGTAGTGTGTATTGACAGGGATGTCCACAAGCCAGAAATGTTTAATGAGGCACCTGAAAATACAGGCAAGTTACACCAGCAAAGTCGATAAGGCAATAGCCATTCAGGCAAGGCATGGGACAAAAGCCAAAGAGATGATAACCATCCCGGAAACTTGAAAAGAAAAACAACTCCTGCTTCCCTAATCAATGTCATTCCTGCACCTCCATTTCTGGAAACTATTTGTCTCAAGAAATATTTACCAAAAACGTCACAATTTCCTGAAATCTGAAGATGGTTTGTCTTCTAAAACCACCTGCCAAACTAGCTCAGCTTTCAACCCCTCCCTGACATGCCAGTGTTCTTTTTGATCTGTGTTTACTGGGGATGGAGGGAGATATGGGGAGGGGCCCAGGTCAAAGGTGGGGTCTCTCTGGGGTCACTGGGGAAACACAGGATGACCTTTCACTGGGTACTTGACCCAGTGGAGTGCAGTCAGGGGGTAGCATGCAGCCAATAAAGCTCGAATCATTTTTGTCTCTGTAATTGCATTCTGGGCAATATTCTAATTCCTTTTGATAAACAGTCTGTGATATAGCTCTTCCTTAGAACCTAGGAAATACTATGTTCATTTGTTTTGGATATTACTATTCAAAGTGCTGCAACTGATTAGTAAGTCACACGTGGACTCCATTGTAGTGGAGGACAACATAACTCTTTTTCATTTAAGCACCATCACAAAAGGCATTTTCTAATTCCTATTATGACCATTCTTCCTTGTTTTCAGCTTTCATTCTAGTTCCTCTTCCTCTTCCCTTCTCAACCAATTCAGTTCCAAATTTAGCCAGGGCTGAGCTAAGTGAGCATCTGCAAGGGTGAGGATGAGCATGGCCTGAAGTGGGCTGCCGGCTCCTGAGCAGGGCCAGGAGAGCGTTCACTGGGACAAGTGAGGGGAGCCAGGTGCGTCAGCACGGACGTGGGATTGGGTGTGGGGAGGAGGAAATGGCACTGGCGCTAGGAGATCACCACATGCTAGGGGATCAGTCAAATACCTTAATATAGGACAGGTGAGGGGAGCCAGGTTTCTCACTGTCTGAGAAATAAATGCATGTCTGAGAAGAGAGATACAAAATAAACAAAGGGGAAAAGCTTAAATGATCCCTGTAGTGTTGGATTGGAACTGGAAGTGTTGATATTAACTTGTTTTCCATATAGATGCTGCTATAGTTTGGATATTTGTCTCCTCCTCATAATCTTATGTTTAAATTTGATACCCAATGTTGGAGGTGGAGCCTAATGGGGTTGTTTGGATCATGGTGGAAGATCCCTTTTTGTGGTAGTGAGTGAATCCTCACTCATTATTTCCTACAAGGATTGGTTGTTAAAGAGAACCTGGCATGTCGTACCTCCCACCCCCGGTCTCTCTTGCTGCCTCTCTCACCATGTAATCTCTGCACACACCTGCTCCCCTTCACCTTCCACCACAAGTGGAATAGCCTGAAGCCCTCACCATTACTGGCACCATGCTTCATGTACAGCCTGCAGAACTGTGAGCCAAATAGACTTCTTTTCTTTATAAATTAGCCAGTCTCAGGCATTCTTTTATGACAACACAAAAGCTAAGACAAATGCATATGCATATATCTGCATATACATTATATATGTATGTACATACTCATATATATATATACATATATATATATATATATGAGTGTATACATGTATGCATTCCCTAGTTCGATCCCTTAATAGGGCCTTCCAGGAGTAGCATCCCAGCAGTGAGAATGCCCAGCAGTGAGAATGCTGAGCATTCTCAGCACTCAGATCCTACTTCCAAATACCATTCTCCACTAAAAGGAGCCAGAGCTCCTTGAAGAAATAACTCATTCTAGAATGTGGTCCAAGAAATTTCAAGAGCAATGAAGTTCACAAGAAATGATATCAGAAGAACACAAGCCAACTTGAATGAACTCTTACCAGTCAAATCGGAATAAATTGAACATCAAAATAAATAATGTTAATAATAGATTATAATCCATTAAATAAAAGAGAAAACCTGTGAGTTCATACTTATATAAATTAATAGATGAAAAACTGAAAGTTCCATAAGTAATGGGTTACTTACATTATTTCAAAGTTCCTCCCCAGCAGATACTTAGTCTTTACAAAGGACAAAATAATTACAGTGGAGAAGGCTGGCAACAAAAATCAACTGATCAACATGCACATCATCATAATGGAACAAATATTAAACATTCACCACTTGATAAGATGCAATGTGAAGAGACAGCATCAATTCCATGATATTTTTTCCAACATGGAATAACCTGAACCTAATTACAGGAATACATGAGACAAACCCACATAGAGGGACATATTACGAAATAATTAAACTTCCATCTTCAAAAGAGTCAAGGTTATGAATGTCAAAGAAAAGCTGGAAAATGATTCCAGAATGAAGGAGAGAACAGAGATGAGACAACTGAAGGCAAAATATGATTCTGAATTGGAACATTTTCCTCTAATGGGCATTACTGAAACCACTGGCAAACTTGAGTGGAGTCTGAGGATTAGATGTTGGTAACATATCAGGGTTCATTTCCTCATTTTGATGGTTGTATTTGGGAGTGATGGGCATCAAATGATTCAGAAAGAAGTGGGGTGGCAAGGAAAGGAACAAGGAGTCGTTCTTTGCAACTTTTCTGTGAGTTTGGGGTTGTTTTAAAATAAATAAAATTATATAAAAGAAACTTAGTAAAATAAATCATTGAAATCTCAACACTTCTTTGGTGATTTCATTCATCTCAAGTTTGCAAGATCTGCAACTATTCCATTGCCACAGTGGCTTTTGGCATTGGTGATTGGTTTGCTTTGTGGCAAATCACCCCAAACCATGGTGATGGTTTAAAACAACAACCATCTATTTAGCTCAGAATTTTATGGGTCAGAAGTGCTGGATGAGATGAGCTGGGCCATACTTCTGATAGTCTTATTTGAGTTTGAATTCTATTTATCGTGAGATTTTGGGCAATCTTTTGGTTACTTAACATCTCTGAGGATGACTTTCCTTTATTTGCTATGAAAATTTGATATAGTTATTATGAGGATTAAACAAGAAAATGTACTGTCAGTCCTAACACATAGTAGGCATTCAATGATTTTTTCATATTCTCTACCCATTACCTAGAGAAACCTAATCCCCTTTTAGAATTTCTTTCTTGCCATGTTCTCAATCATCCAGGCTTATGGAAATACTGTGGCCATGTTCATATATTCATTTTCTTTTGACCATTCACATTCAACCTGCCCACCTAATGGGTTGTAGTGAAGAATTATGTTGAAGCATTTACCAAAGTACCTATCTTATCATAGCCTCTATTTTTGTTTAATTTTTAAAATACTTTTTAATAATCAAATTCAATTAATTCCATTTTTGCAACTTTAGTCAACAAACATTGATTATCCAGGGATGAACTCATCATCTTTCAGATCTCTTGCCAAAGCTGCACTTCTTCCTCCATCTTCTGGGTTGGAACTGTCAGCACCTACAACCAGGTGAGTCAGAACATACATCTGAGAGTCCTCCTTCATACTGTTCTCATCCACTTCGCTCATCATTCATCATGAAGTCTTATTGATTTTGCCTAGCAGTGTAACAGTACTTAAAGGCTGAACTACCTGGATTCAAGTTTCTTTACCACCATTTAATAGCTGAGTGACACTGGACAAGTTAATTAACCTCTCCGCTTCAGTTTCCTGAGCTGTAAAATAGAGGTGGTAATAACAGTACTACCTTACTGAGCTGTTGGACCAAATGAGATGTATGGAAAGCACTTAGACCATGCCTGTACCTAACAAGTGCTTTGATAGGGTTAGCTGATATTATTGCCCTTTTAAGTCCTTCCTTTTTCCTCTATCTCTGCTTGCTACTACCTCAGTCACCATCCCTCTCAGGTACAAGTGCCATCACACACACACACACACACACACACACACACGCACACACGCACACTCACACTCATTCAGCTGTTTCTTTTCAAGTACACAGAGCTTACCCTCCAGGTAATAAAGGTCCTCAGTGTCTGCCTAAATCCGCTGATTATTCTTGAATGAGCACAAAGAATCATATAAACGCTCTAGTTCCCAGCCCATTCTCTCCATCCTTGCACTTGTTTCTTGATCAGATAAGGAGACAGTGGGACCATTTCCAGCCTCTCGTGTCACCTCTTCCAATCCATCTTCCCCCACCAACTCACACACACACTCCAGGGAAATCAGTGCAAACGGGAAACCCAGGACACCACTTCCCTTCTGACATCCCTTCACCTACCGCTGTCTTCTCCAAGTATCTGGACTAAAGACCAGGTTGTTTCCTGGTCAAGTCTCAGTAACAGAATGTACTTGTATAAAACGCGATAAAAATTATTGGAAAAATTTAATGCAAAGAAACAAACCTATAAAATGTACAAGCCCCAAATTTTAATTGTGAGATGTAATGAGCATAGTCATTTAAATTGCTTTAAAAAAGTTTCTAAAGGCATATTCCCAATTTCTGTTCTTCTCTCTTCATGGAAACATGACACACAGTTGCTGAACTGACAACTACCCTTTGAGAAGCTCCGTTATGAGCACTTCACTACCGATGGTCTGGCCAGTTTCTTGTCTAATCTGATCCTCTCATCCTCCCTGCCCCCAACACTCCAACTCTTCCTTCAAAATTTATATTTATTTATTAACTGATCCATTCATTCTCTTATATAGTTATTCATTTACTTGGAGTTGCCCCAAACATACAACCTTTCTATCTCTGTTCATTCCCCCATGCTGTTTCCTTTTCCTCTACCTATTTTTGTGATCAAAAATACTCCTAAACATCTTTTAAAATCCTACCCAGATGATGCACATTCCCCATCTGCTGTTTGGTGTTGCAGTTGCCCACCAGGCCCTGTTTCCCCCCTGACACATCACCTTCCCAGCGCTCCTGCATGGCTGCCAGCTCTCTGCTGCTGTGGTCCCTCCTTGTCTTAACAGTTGCAGGCTGCTAAGTCTTGCAACGTCCACCAATGCTGCTGCAGCTCTAGTGCTTACATGTTCAAGGAAAATTTCCTCCCTGAATAGCCAAAGCCATCTGAGACTTTTCATGAAAGCCTGCTTATTCTACTCATCTCTCCCTTCTCCTAGAGTCACCAGGGCAATAAACTTGAAGACTAACTCAGAAAATATCTAAAGGACACCAGCTTGTATGTCCAAAACTTTGCAAACACCCACCCTGTATAGTATTCAGCTGGATGCAATAAATGCAGAAAGAAAGGCCCATTCCCACCAGAAAAGCAGCATTCAGTGCAGTTCAAGAAAAACTATAATCGCAGAATGTGCACGTGGTTATCGTAATTCAAGTAGCACCAAGTTAGTGACTAGGATTTTAGTCTTAGAAGACACTTCCCCATGGATCTTTCTCATTTTTGCACATTTGGGCAGAGGCACCTGACAGCCTTTTCTCTCTTTTCAAGAATATTTATGCAGTGAAAAGCTGAAAGACAGAAATAGTGTCTTCTTCTGAAGCAGAGGATAGAAATGGTTTTTGTGCAAAATAATAAAGATAATGTCTCCCTCCTGGGCAAAAATTAGGGAGGTTTGCTTGCAGACCCATTTATTATTGAATAGTGGAGTTTCCTAAACTCAGAGTTCTTCAAACACATGGTGCAGCATCCAGGACCCCTCTGTGCTGCTCCCATGGGACTTGGGGGACAAAGGGAACTGACATGAGCATGGAGCGCATGCCACTTGCTATGCGGAGAGTAATAAAGTCCTTTGTCTCTGACCCAGGAATGTTGTGTCTTCTACCAGCCTCCATGAATCTGTGGCAGGCTAAAGTGTTAGCTCTAAAATCTCAGAACCTTCACAGTTCTTGACATTTAAAGGATGTCCAGGAACTATTTCATGGGTCCTGACACTCACTTGAGCTAAGACATACAGACTTTGTGTAAGTTAGCCAGAAAGACATTCTAGAAGACAAAGAGAAGCACATGTAGAAGTGCACGGAGGCTTCACCACATAACACATCTAGGAATATTCAAGTAGAACAGGATGGCCAGATCATCACAGAGGATTTGTAGTCATGAAACTAAATCAATGTACTCAATTTACCCTTGGAGTCCATTCTGAGTAAAATAATTAACAGTATTAACCACAGTCTTTGCGTTAACTAATGCAGTGCTTCCCAAACTGGTGTCAAAGAAAAACTTTGTAGTTTTCTTTGTAATGTAGTGTTAATCTGTATCCCAAGAAAAATAGACTTTCCTTGCACAATTAAGTTAGTTTGTTAATGGCAAGCAAAGTTCAATACTTCTTTTCACTCAAGCCTTTCTGGATACTTTAATACATCGATAAATATTTTGAATCGCCAAATGGAAAACTTAGCATAGAGCCCAGCCCCAGCTAATCTGATCAGCTATCCTTTGTTTGGAGAATTCTGATTAACATTTCCCAGAATCACCGTTCTGCCCATCCTGATATCAGTAATGTTTGTCTAATCCATTTTAAAATCACTAAAACATTATAAGCAAACAAATATAATTATAATTAAATAAAATTAATCTTTGGCTGGATTTGCTTTGAAAATATGTCTGTGTGGTTAGGATTCTGTGGTCCTAGATCTTTATGACCTAGAGATAGTGAAACTCTACGTAGGCTTGTGTGCTTGTGTTCTCTGCTCCAATGACCTACAAAATAATAACACATTCCATTTATTGCACAGGAACATTTAAGTCATACACTTAATCTCTAGTTGACTAAACTGTTGTAAGATAAATTTACATAATACTGAAAAAAATATATATATAGCACAATAGAACACAGAAGTTTTGAGGTTTACTGTATAATTCAGACATTATTTACTTTGCTAAAGAATGCACTTAGAGTTTTATTACACTCCAGAGTCATTGAAAATACAATATAGCACACACATTATTTTAATGTGGAAACATATATTATATGTAATAATATGTGTATTATATGTGTGTTTATATATATCATATAGACTTTGGAAACACCTAGGCAAGTTCTTTTAATTCTAAAGCAAAAAGAATGAGGAAGCCAAGAAGGACAAGGTTGATAGCCCTTTTATTGTTGGCCACTTTATAGCTGAAACAATGGTTTAGTCATTGTGACAAGCACACATTAAAATAAGAAATAAATAGCATTTTCTTAAAGTTTATATTTCCTTGAAATTTCCTTAAAATTTATGTTTCCTGCATTAAAAAGCTCCACTGGACAAAAATATTTGGGAGATTTTCTTCATTGTCTGCTTCAGCCTGTTGAATGGCAGAGATGCAATGTGCTGGCTCTCCACTGCTTTGAGAATAGGGATTAAAACTCATCGCTAGATTGTAAATTGACCATTGAATCCCTCACCCCTAGCATGATGTCATCATATAAAGGACATTCAATCAATAAATGAATTTTTTATCTTGTAATTGATTTGATAACTATATTGTACAATTTTAAGTACATTTGCTGATTTCTATGAAATACTCTACCACCAATCCATTAATTCAGATGGATCAACAAGTTCATTAGAAAAACAAAGAAAATATAAAAGAAATGTTTAAATGATTTATCATAAGAAATTACTAAATTACTCAAATGCTGAGGATTATACACAGTTAACCATGACAATACAGCAAACATAGATAATATTCTCTTTAAATAGATTTTTACATTTAATTTGAAAAGCAAACAAATTTATCATTACAATTTTCCTTTAGTAAAATCATGGATAGAGTTTTACAGTATTCATTTATTTCAACTCTTAGCTTCTTATATGAAATAGTGTTTATTGCACATAATCCTCTGGATTTTAACAAAGTAACATTTTGTTATTTAAAATATCATGCTGGTAAGGGAGAAATGTATGCTGAAATCAATAAAAGGTGTTAAACCACATAGACAAATTTTCTGTTCCTCACAATGACTCTGTCTCCCTGTGTTCACAGGCTTTGCTTTTCCATTTGTTTGTTATCCTTGGTGTCGCCAAGATAATCCTCAGCCTTAAAGTCCTGTCCCCAATTTGTATGCATGAGGACTCACTGCCACAAAGAGCCCTAAATTATTCGTGCATATTAGCCCCACATTATGGCCTTTCACGATGAGAAAAAAAAAAAAAAGATTCCCAACCTCAAAGAATTTATTATCTATATGGAGAGGTAGTCATATGCAAAATTAACTGTTCTACAAAATGAAATTCATTGACCCATCCATTCATTAAGTGGTTCAGCAACATTTATTTACCACATATGAAAGTACAGCTTCTGTGCAAGACAACGTGATATAAAGACAAATGGAATGCCTCCGTCACCATAATGCCTCTTCCTCCCTGGCCTGCCTGTCCTACCCTCTGCAGTGGCCCCAGACCCGGCCCTGCTACTCCTCATCAGGCACAGAAGATGCCCCTCCACGGTTCTCCCAGGGACTCTCCAGCTGAGAGACAACTGTCCAGTCTCACTCAAGTACAAATTTGTTCCAGTAACTCCCCTCTTCCAAACTTTTTATAGCGCCCCATAACCTATGAAGTAAATTATAAATTCTCTAATTGACAACAACTTAAGGACCTTGATATCTTGGCCCTTATCTGTCTTTCCTGTCTTAAAAACTAACATGAGAGGACTTAGATTGCCCCAGCTCTTTCACAAGTGTCACTTCACACACAGCACCCCGTTCACAGCGAGTAATGACCTTCACAATAACACTGTCAACTCCCAGAGCACAGCTGCGTGTTCCCCAGTGCGTTTCATTTTCCTCCTGGACACACGCAAGCCTCTCTCTCTAAGCCCCCGACATCTGGGTGGAGACATGAGACTGGCTCTGGCCTGTGGAATGTGGACAGATTGAACTTCTTTCTAGGCCTGGTCTATAGATAATGTCCCCTACTCTCTCTCTCTCTCTCTTCCCTCTGGTGGTGAATGTAGAGACCTGTGAAAGGACAGAGTCACCCCAAGACAGAGTGCCCAAAACCACCCTGCCCCTGGGATCTCTCCCCACTTGCCCCATGCCCACCCACTGCAAACCAAATTGGACCATGATGTTAGGAAACATTCGATTGTTACTGTTTCAAGTCACCGAGATTTCAGGGTTGGTTTGTTATTGCAGTGTAAACTAGCTTATTCTAAGCCAGCCAGAAATTAATGACATCCTTTTAGACATGGTAAAACTAAGATTCCGAAAGGTAAATGCCATCCAAATGCATGTAGTTAGTACGTAGAAGGACTATAAACACAGGTCTTCACTTTCAGATCATTAAAATGTCCCACTTCCTCCTCCCTTCCTCCTCCATGCAATGATCCCCCTCAAGCATGGTTTCGCCCAGCTACGCTGAAACGCTTCCTGTTCCCAAACACACAGCGCGTTTCCGCACCTCCAGCCTTTGTCCACAGTATTAGCCACGGAGAAGGCTCTTTCCTCCTCTATGTGCTTTGAAACCTCCATCAAGGTCTGACTCAAACTGTCTCCACGAGAAGCCTTCCGGGTCCCCTGAGCTATACAATTCCTCCCACCTCTGTGCTCACGTAGCATCATGGCTCTCACTTTCTTATAGCTCAGATCTGCATTTGTCATCTTCCCCATTAGACCAAAGGAAAAAGATCATGCTTTATTCCTCTTTGCACACCTACTCTCTCTAGCCCTGTACCTTACATAGGAGGCGTTCAATAAATGTTTGAATTTAATTAAATTCACATTTTAAAACCTTTAAAAATTATAATATATTTTCTACTTCTATTAATTATTTTCAATGATCCTGGCTCCAAGACATAACATACAATGACTTCTCTTTTGAAAGTGCTCCTTTAGTAGTAGCATTTCAAAGAGAAAAGAATCGAAAAAGACACTATAAGCAGCATTGGGTTTCACACTACTTTGCACGTAAGTCACCCAATAATCACATCAAATGAATAAATGTGGTGGTTTAACTGTTTAATCTGTCATTAGTTCGTGCATGGACTTACAGCAAATGTCATGAAAGTCACTTCTGTTAATAGTACAGAAGGATAATGTATGCAAAGGATCTTGCAGACATGGTGTCCACTTTGATCTTCTTTTTAAATACAGTACTTTAGTTCTGATTTTTAAAGTGTACTTTGAAATCCTCTGATCTTCTCTAATGAGCCACTTGATTATATAAGGCCTTGACTCATGTTTTAGAAACGAATTTGCTTGGCAGTGTCTACATTCGCTGGAGCTGGACTTAGGAAATGGGATTGTGGAGCAGATTATTAACAGCACTTGTTCTTATTTTACTTTTGTTACCACAAACCAATTTACTTCAGCAATTTTTACCTACTAAACACAAAGTATACAAATTAGATCATGTCTTTAATAATGAATTGCTTCTAAATAAACTTTAGATGCAATTAGAATTATGCTACTTATTACAAAGGGTTGTGTACCCTTCCATTTGGCACCAGTGACAAAGGTTAAAAATGCCCTTCTATAAAATACTATATAATTAAACAAAGCAATTTTGTAGTTACCTACTACACAATTGGATAAATTCCAAGTTTTGTAATTATTTTAACCTATGTATGATCTGCTTGTACAAAAAACGTAAGTCCAAAGGATAAAATAATAGATTTTCTGTTCAGCACAATTTAGTTTTGTTCTCATTTCTTGAAATTTGTCCAGCTACTCTTGTTTAAAAACAAAATTAAAGTTACAAACAACAAACTATTTCATGCTCCTTGTATCTCTTTCCTCAAGTAGCTATGCACATAGCTATAGAAGGTCTGCTTGAGCATTGCTAAAACCCAGCACCAAAATGAGACATAAAGTAGTACCTGGCATGTAGAAAACTCAACCCCTACAATCAATGGGTACAAGAATTATGCCTAAGGAGAAGTTAAACGAACTATTATAATAATCTGATAGAGATAAAACTGTGTAAAAGGCAAATCTTTGTTTCCCAATAAAATCAAATTAGACTATTAAGTAGACAAATTCCCACCATTCCCCCCTGTATTGAACTTTTGAAGTTTTTAATTGAAACTGCAAACCACCACTACATCTATTTAAAGTACCAAGGAGACAGGCTATCCCACCAGGGTCCCAGCTGCCTCAGGGTCTCCCTCCACTTCCCCTCTGCTACCCTAAGAAGGACATCCCCTGTGGATAATTCCATAGAAGAAATCCATTCTGCACAACCCAATACACTCTAAGATGAGCAAGACAGAAAAAGAACTCTTTTTAAAACCATCCTTTAGAGTTTTCAGGTCACTGGATGAATTTTAAAACCATAGTGATGGCCAAGTCCTTTCATCAAATATCCATGATATACCTTAGGCATTTTTCTACATACTCATTCTAATACCCCAGCCAAATTTCACCTCTGAGCAGGTGCCCTTGTTGATTATTTCGTCATTTTGCTATAAAAGTAGCATTCTTGCTTTAGGCTCAGACCACTTCCCCACAGAACATTGAGCAAATGTCCCAAGATTCCAGGACACTAGATGGAGATTCATAAATGAAAAATCGAAAAAAAAAATGATGACATCTGTTAAAGTTGCAATCAGATCTCCCTGTTAGTACTTGATAACTTTTCCAGAAGGTCATTTTTACCTTCTGAAAAGTTGCAAAATAGGACCTGTCAAGCAGTGAGTTACAGCATCCAAGTCTGTTGTCCCTTGGGGTCTCCCCTCCCCATCTGAGCTTTCAGACTGAGGGAAAACAAGAGTCATTATGCAGCTACAGTGGTCCAGGCAAAAGCGAAGCAGCCTGTGTTTTTCTCAGCATTCCTTCTTTCTGAGATTTTAAACATAAATGTGGGATTAAATCATCTGATCTCTACACATATTGAACACCGAGTGTGTCAACTAGAAAACAATTTAGAGCAATAAGAAAAGAGAATATATTTATTCATTTTGTACTATACCAGACACCTTACCAGGTGTTTCATAGAAATTATCCTTTTTAATCTGTATGAAATGCCCTCTGATATTTTTTTCACATGAGGCAATTGAGGTTCTAATAATTTTAGTGGCGTTCCCAAGGTCACCAAATAAAGAAGTGAGATAACTGGGCATCTGTCTTCACAGCCCATGGTTTCTACTATGGCATGTTATCTGCATGAATTTTAAGTTTAAAATGCTGAGTTTATATTTCTTAATCTCTAAACTCTATTTCCTTCATCTGTAAAATTGTAACATTCCCAAAGTCACACTTCTGATACTGGCAATGGTGGGATTTGAATGCAGGATTTCTGGGTCTTTCCAACATATCACTTGTTCTTACTCTGCCAATTCTTTTCTTCCTCTAGTCTCCTCCTTCTCAAAAATTGGGAATCATGCTCAGGGCACTTTCCCCTCACTAACAAATATTCCATATGTTTAAAAAGACCTGGGAATTCTACCTTCAAAGTATCGTTAGAATCCATCCCTCTCTCCAGTTCCAGCTCTGGCTGTAGGGCTAGCTGCCATCATCCCTAGCTGAGGCTGGGCGATCTCTCTCATCCACTCGTTCTCCCTCTAATCCCTCCAATAAAGTTAGATGGGTCTTTTAAAAATGCAAATCAGGCTATGGTACCCCATTACTTAAAACCCTTCATCAACTTTGTCTCATTTGGGATTTTCCCTGAGCATTCCTCCCTTTACGTTCCCTCACACTCACTACTCATAGTTTCTAGTCTTCAAAAATATCAAGGTCTTTCCCACTTCAGGGGTTTCATATGTGCTCTTCTTTCTGACTGGAGAGTGCTTCCTCCAAATATTTCATCATTCGGCTTCAGACACTTCCTCAGGGGAGACTTCCCTGCCCCTCTCCTCCCATCTAAACTGAGTCCGTCTCTTGCCCTCTAATATGGACTGAATGATGTCCCCCAAAGTGTCATATGTTGAAGTCCTAAACCCCAATGTGATGATATTTGGAGATGGAGCCTTCAGGAGATGATTAGGATTAGATGAAGTCATGAGAGTGGGGCCCCCGTGTTAGGATTAATGCCCTTATAAGAAGCAGCCTATTGCTTCTCAGCCCTTTGGCTAAGATCAAGTGAAGGAGAAGCCAGAGAGCACTTGCTCTCTCCTCTCTCTCTTCGCTCTCTCCCACTCAATCTGTCTCTCTCTCCCCCAGCCATGTGAGAACACAACAAAAAGTAGTTGTCTACAAGAAAAAAAGAGAGCCCTTACGAGAAACTAACTACATTGGCATCCTGATCTCAGACTTACAACCTCCACAATTGTGAGAAAACAAATGTCTGTTGTTTAAACCATCCAATCTATAGTATTTTGTTTTGGCAGCGGGAGCAAACTAATATATTATCTTTCATAATTTCCTGTATTAGTTAAGGTATGGGTTAAACAACCATAACAAAAAGATTCAGAGATATAATGGTTTAAATAAGATGGAAATTTATTCCTCTGCCACATTATAGTTGATTAGTCCAAGACCGTATGGCAAGTCCTGCTGTCTCCATATGTGGCTTCCGAATTGGAAAGGATGCGGTTCCAGTTCTCATCTTCCAGCCAGCAGGAAGGGGGAAAGAACCAAGGGATATACATGATTCCTTTTTAGGGAACACACCAGAAGTAGTAAAAAAAAAAAAAAAAAATGATTCTGTTCCAATACCCTTGACCATGACTTAGTCAATTGGAAAAGCTACAAGAGATGAGAGATGTTTGATCATGTTCCCAGCCAAAACTCAGGCATTCTATTATTAAAAATGGATAGAATGGACATTGGTGAAAATGAGCAGCCTGTATACTTCCTCTTCACCAAATGTGTTTCAATTAGTAATTACATATTTATTTGGCTGATAATTTGTTCAATGGCTGTCCTCCCTTTCAAACATAAGCTTGATAAAGGAGAAACATTATCTATGTTTGGATAACCATGATATTCCCACATTAAGCACAATTTCTAGAATATATTAGAAAATTCATAGACATTTGATAATTGAATAAGTAGAAAAATGAGTTCTTTAAATATTATGCTCTCTAATATGTCCTACCCTCCACTAACTATACTCCTCAGAGGATAAAGTGCATATTCTGTGTGTATGGATATGTGCATCTTCATCCAACCCTGCCAACCCCATGCTGCCTCCAGCCTTTAGCACCCATTTCTTTCTTAAAAATCTTATCTTGGGCTTATTAACACTCCATTGAAACATTTTTCTTGGTCAGATATCTTTCTCAATCTAGTATTGCGTTTGTCACCACCAATCGCTTCCTATCATTCTTAGAATTCTTTCTGCCTTGGTTTCCCCCTTTTAGCTAATGTTACTTCTAACCCCATAGTTAAATAGGATGGTTACCTTTGAGATATATCTACCCTTCTTTCATTCCTCTACCACATGGTTTTACTCATGGATCCATCATTTCCTTCTTTCATTCAACAGCTATTTGACTATCTATTCTGTGTACTGTGCTAATCAGCAAGAATACAAAAATACATATCATAAGCTCACTTCTATAAGGAAGCTCAGCATCTACTTGGGAGACAAACTAGAAAATAAACAATTCAAATGCAATACAAGTGCTATAGTACAGATATGTTTAGAAAACTGCAGAAACACATTTTTGATGAGTACCTACTATTACCTCATTGGATCCATTATACTATTATCATCAAATCATCCCAACTTTAAAGATAAGAAAATTGAGAATCAGTGTTAAAGAATTTCCTCAAGGTTAGACAACTAAGAAGTGAGAAAGCAAATGCCAACTCAACACTACCTGGTAACAAACTCACTATCTTTCCCTTCTTTAATACTCTAATGCAAATTCTATTCTTTTCTAATACAAGCTCCCTTAATATGGCACTCAGTTCTGCCTTTTCTTTTCTTGCCCACAAGCACCCAGATCTAGCTAAGCTCCAATAGCATCCTCAATAGATTAATATAATAGCCTCTCATGTTCTTTGCCTTAATCTAGAATCCTTATCAGAACAGTAGTTATTACCAGAGGGAAGTCAGTGCAGAGAAAAAATACCTGTGTTTGCTGGTGTTCCAGTTATGTATTGCTGCAAACTTCTCCAAAACTCTGTGGGTTAAAGTAACAATTTATCATCTCTCATGGTTCTGAGTATTGACTGGGCTCAGCTGGGTGGTTCTTGCTCGGGGTCTCTCATGCAATTACAGTAAGATGCTGGCAGGGACTGAAATCATGAGGTTTCTTCATTTACATTTCTGGTGCCAGGGCTAAGACAGCTGCGACAACTGGGGCCGGGCAGATGTCTCCATATGGTTAGCTTGGGCTCCCTCACAGCATGGCGTCTGAAGGCAGTTGGACTTCTTACCTGGCAGCTCAGAACAAACAAACTCAGTTCTCTCATCTATAAAATGTTGAAAACAATGTCTATCTCATTGGGTTGCCATGAAAATTAAATGGAATTGAGTGTGTAAAAGTGCCATGTGCCAGGCAGGCACTCAGGAAATGTTAGTGCCCTTTTCCCATCATGTTCCACCCTTACTCCCCAGCAGGTGATAAAATGGGGTTTTTATAAAAGTTTGTTAAATGAATGAATGAATGAAATTATGCAATGCATGGAGCTTCCAAAGTAATCTTCCAACACACTATTCATGATGTCACTCTCCTGCTTAAGATGCAGAGGATCTTTGAGTTGCTTAAACACAGAAATGTGGCCCTCACAACCTCTGCTTCCCTCTTCCCCACACCTCCCCTAGACAGACCTCAGAGCTTCTCCTGGCACGGGAGACGCTAGGTCACTAGGTCATGTGGTCCCACAACATAGTGTGTGCTTAAAGACACCCCAAACTAGCACAAGAGCCAAGTAAAAGGGCTCCCAGTGGCCAGAGCTGAAGAAATTTAGCAACAGAATAAAGTATAATAGTATTGTCTCATAACCCAAAGTATAAAATAAATATCCATGACTCCATACTGATATAAATAACTGAGTAAATTAGTGAATGGGGGAGAAGAAACAAATGCCTTGTTCAAAATTCCAAATAATTTATCTAGATATTTCACCTTAGCTATGGTCCATGCATAGTGACTTCTTTCCAAGGTATGAAAAAGGGATTTTTTGAAAGAGTAATTTTTCAGTGGAGAAACTTGATAAACACTACCTCAGCCAGGTGATCAAGGTCAACATCCATAGCTACAGTCAAGTTAACAGTATCTACCCTTGATATGATGTGATGAGAATCACACTTCACCTCTGCGATCTTCCTCCCAAAAACCTATAACCCCAGTCTAATCACAGGGAAAACATCAGACAAGTCCTAATTGAGGGAGGAGTGCTTGCCTCGTCTTCCTCAAAACTGCCCCGGTTGTCAAAAACAAGGAAAGTCAGAGAAACTGTCACAACCCAGAGGACCCTAAGGAGACATGAGGGTGAAATGTAATGTGGTGTCCTAGATGAGATCCCAGCACAGAAAACGGACATTGAGCAAAAAGTAAGGAAACCTGAATAAACTGTAGACTTCAGTTAAAATAATATATTGATACTGGTTCATTAATTGTAACAAATGTACCATACTAATTTAAGATGTTAATAATAGAAATAATTGGGTGCAAAGTATATGAAAAATAACTGCACTATCTTTGCAATTTTTTATAAATCTAAAATTGTTCTAAAAAATATATAGTTCTATGGGGAAGCACAGTCGTCTGAGGCTCTATTTGTCATGGTGATTATCCTGGGACAGCTCGGATGCTGGAGATAGAAGTGTTTCTGCACCTGAGTTGAGCTGGAGTGTGGGCTCCACAATTTGGAATCACATCCCTGTGCTAATCCAACCTGCTCCCTGCCTGCCTTCCCTTTTGCTCATGACACAACCTCCTCCCAAATCCCTAAGCTCAAGACTTCAGAGTCAGCCTGTCTCTTTTTTTACCACCTTTTCTAAGCCCAATTGCTTCTAAGTCAGAATTTTATCTCAAATCCAGCATCTCGACTAGATACCACTGTCTGAATTCAGGCCCTCAGTGTCAGTTGTCTGCATGCCTTTATAATCCTCACCCCCAGCTTCTCTCCAGTTTCAATGCCTCCTCCGAGGTCACCAAAATTAGGTTCTCCAAACAGGTACCTGATGCTGCCATCCTCCTGCATAAAATTCCCCCAGTCCTTTGGATAGAATGCACATTTACTTGCACTGATAGAAGGTTCTTCACGCTCTCACCCAACCCACGCTTCCACTTTCCTCACCTACCCCTCCCTCTGACACACCTTATGCTGCAGCCATGCCAGTTTGCTGCTGCACTTCCACAAACCTACCCTGGATTCTCCTGGGTCATGCTTGGGCAGGAAGCTCCATCAGAAATGCTCCTATCGCCCTCTCCCATCCCTGTGTTTCCTCACTTGCTGAGCTCCTCACTCTATAAACCTCCTCTCAGAAGCTGTCTATTCTGAGAGCCCTTTCTCACTCCCTCCTTCAGCACCACCCACATCTGACTGAGTACACCGCTCACGAGTAGCATCTCAAATGTGTGAGGACCACGTACCATTCACCAGCATCCTCCACGCCTACAATAAAGTCTGTCTCTAGGAAAGTACCCGACTAGCACATGCTGAATGCTTTCATTCTACTACTCACCATGACCCCTCTGGGTCACACACAACCTTTGGGGTCCCCTTGTCCCACCATGTACCACCACCTCCCACTCCTTCAGAACCTTCATTTTCAGGTGACTGCTGGCTCAGCAGAATTAAAAAAGAACTAGTGACATGAGCCTTAGCCACAGGCAAAAGCAAGAAGGTAACCCAACTGGTGGCTGTCCCTCTCCTTTTATGTAAAATATATTTCCTTGTGTCTCTGTTATATCCTGCCAACACTAAACCAGGAGGAAGTAGCAGCAGCCATCAAGGAAGCAAGAGAAACCATTTGCCCTTCCTGATAGCTACTGTGTCCATTGCTCCCTTTCCAACTAATCAGAGTTACAGACTTCAAAGGGTCTCCAAAGAGTACCCCTTCCCCGTGCTCAAGCCAAAGGCTTATTTTCCCAATAGACTGACTTGTGAGAGAGTCTCTTCATAACCCTTAGAGTCTACAAAATGCTTCCTCAAAATAGATAGATACACCATCAGGAACACAGATAAGAAAAGTGAATCACTTAGGAATCAAATTTTAAAAATAGGTGAAATTATAAAATAAACTACCTCAAATAAACTACACAGAAATCCTAAACGTGTTCGTTCAAATTGGTGTTAAAAAGTTTAAAATTGGGCCGGGCGCGGTGGCTCACGCCTGTAATCCTAGTACTCTGAGAGGCCGCAGCGGGTGGATTGTTTGAGCTCGGGAGTTCGAGACCAGCCTGAGCAAGAGCAAGACCCCATCTCTACTATAAATAGAAAGAAAGAAATTGGACAGCTAAAAATATATAGAAAAAATTAGCTGGACATGGTGGCACATGTCTGTAGTCCCAGCTACTCAGAAGGCTGAGAAAGAAAGACTGCTTGAGCCCAGGAGTTTGAGGTTGCTGTGAGCTAAGCTGATGCCACGGAACTCTAGCCCGGGCAACAAAGTGAGACTCTGTCTGAAAAAAAAAAGTTTAAAATTGGCCCCTGACCCCTGAATACCAAATGAATATCAAAAGCTACATTCACAGATTGTTTTCCAAAGTTCTTTTTAAAGAACTATAAACTGTGTGCTGTGGCTTATGCCTGTAATCCCAGCACTTTGGGAGGCTGAGGCAGGAAGATCGCTTGAGCCCAGGCATTTGAGGTAAGGCTGGGCAGCATAGTAAGACCCCATGGGTACAAAAAAATAAAAGTAAATAAATTTTAAAAATAAAGAGCTATATGTTTGATCACAATAAAGTCATTACTTTATATTTGTAAAATGTGTCCAATAATATGGATTATAAAGCCCTTCAATTTTTTTCTGTAGTTTTTTGGGGGTTTTTTTGTGTTTCTTAACCCTTCACATAAATGGTATTTCTTCTAACTAATTCTTCAAAACACATAAGGAGAAGGATAGGGTTGGGGGCAGGGGTACTGGCACAAAATTACTAGAGACCAGTGCTTGCAGTTGGACCCAGTTATGCTCCAGTGTGTCTATCAGCACAATACCACCTACACTGAAGACCACTAATTTTTTTCTGCTGCTTCTCAAACCTGTTCCCTGTGATCCTAATAATATCTAATGTGGTACTATCCCCATAGTAGAAGTTTAATGAATTTTAAAGCTTAGCATTTTATATACTGTGATTTTTCTTAATAAATATCTATTAAATTTTATAAATAAGTATGCCAATGTCAAGAATAACATATTCATAAGAATCAAAATCAAAAAGATCACAGCTTTATTTCAATAGGTTCTATATGTGATCATTAGATAGCAGTGATGTAAAAAGTGTTCTTTTTTTTTTTTTTTTTTGTTCTCCAAACTGATATTTGCAACAGAGTTCACAGCTGATAACAGAGATTATGAATATTCTGGCTAAAATTAAAATGCCAAAACTGGATCTTCTGGATAATGAGAAACTGATTGCTTCTATTACTAAAGAGGAAATGAAAACAGCAATAGAGAAATTTGCAAGTAGCAAGCCTCCTGCAGTGATGAGTACCAGTTCGAATAGGATAAAGCTTTTGAGGGAGAATCAAAAGATCTGTAATGCAGGATTTATGAGGACTGTCTACTTAGGAGACCCATGAAAGCCCCACTGCAAAGACCTTTGTTCTTATAATCTGTAAAAAGTACCAACATTGGTCCTGTTTGCTCAATTAATTGCACCAGGGGCGGGGGGGAAGCCTTCCAGGTAGGAACTGGATAGAATAAATTCAGATTGAGATTGGTGGTGGTTTCTTGCATGACTACACTTACAAAACGTGCAAAATTTCTAATTTACAAGGGCCAGCAAATAGATTTAATCCTCCCTTCAATAGTATTTATGAATCTGCACAGAAGACCTTTATCATGTAGAAGAGGAATATTTACAAAGTCTCATAAGTGACTTTCATTTTCAAGAACTTTAGTAAATGAAATATCAGGTATGAAGCCCTTTTTAACTATACTAGTTACCAGTAAAGTGTTTCTTCCTGAGAGAAACATGTGGTATATAGATGTCTTTTTGCTTGATTTCATCTGTTGACAAAAGAAGTTTATGTTCAATTTAATAATGAAGTGATTCAAGGTAAAAGTCGAAAGTCAATCATCCTTGGTAACTGTGTAGTTCATTTTACAGCAATGTGTTCATCCCATTTTTCAAATTACTTCTAAAACATGGCCTCATCAAAGCACATCAGAATCCACAAGTAAACAACCACAACGAAAGACAAAAACATAAAATAACTTTGCTTAACAGCACTTAGCAAATGGTAGAGAATAAAACCCAAATCTCTTCAGCCAAGGTAAGTTTTGAACAGACAATATCCAGACATTCTTAAATAAAAATCTGCAGTTGATCATTTTTTATTCCTCTTCAGTTTTTCTCAAACTGTTATCCCACACTTCCTGTACATGAAGGCAAAGAGAAAATTTGGTATTATTTTCATAGTTTCTGAAATACACATCACACAAGAGTACACCTGAGGACTTTTTTATGCTGACATTCTAGTTTCTCCCAATTTTCAAGCACCTTTGTAGTCCACTTGACCTGAAAAGTCCTTGATGTAGGTAACGATTCAGAGTACTGGTTCTACTTAAGGCAAGATTTTCCAGACTGGTAGCTTATTTGAAGCAAAATATTTATTCTATTTTATTGTTTATAATTGTTAAAAAATTTTACTTCCCAATGAAGTAAAAGGTACCTATAGTATATTAAGGAGTCAGGATTTAGTCGCATTAGGTATGCTTAATGATACCAACTATAAGAACTTTTTAAAACATTAAAAGCTTTGTTATAATACACACTTGGCTCATGAACTGATTTTTTAACATTCTTCTTATCCTCAGTGTGCATGTGAAATTAATGTATCTATTTTTCAAATATCAAAACCAGACTGACTAAAGAACTATTGTAGATTTTTATGATTATTGGAATATATTGTTATTTCACTTTGCCAAAACTATTACAGATTATTGGAGAAGTCCTAGAAACAAGAAACAAATTGTTGGGGAAACTATTAATAATTGAGTTTCTTCAGTCCATATGGAAATACTAATATCATGTGTTTATGAGGATGTCATCTGTATATTTAATAGAAAATTAATATTCTCTCAATGTAATGTTGGGAGCTGTTGTTTTTGCTTTTGTTTTTAGCATTTTGGTAAGATTCCTGTAAATACCTACGTCTTTGAATGCTAAACAAAGTTAGCTTTGTTTAGGTCTATCACTAGAAAGATCTGTGTTTTGAAGATTGTGTTCCAGGACCATTTATTACAGTCATGAAAGCGATGTCAACTGATTGGCTGACCCACCAAAGAAGCATTGTGCCAACCATATGATGGTAAAAAGCTTCTCACAGAGGGTGGTCAGTGTATTAAAAATTCTACAGGATTTCATCAGGGGAGGAGGTGGGGCCTCAGCCCACACTTACCACTCAGAATTATCAGATTCTAGTGTCTATTGAACCAGATCCCAAAGCCAAGATGCAGGACAAAAGGACTCAAATCATGCTGAAAGCTGACATAGAGGGCCATGATACATAGGAAACACTAGGGGGAGGGGGGCGGGTACCAAGCACTTGTGATTGAGTTTGCCAGGAGGCAATGATCAGAAGAGATGACAACTGAGCTACATCTTGAAAAGTGACTAGGAGAATGCCCTATGAAAAAGAAGGGAAAAGGCATCACATAAGAGGAGAGTGAATAGAAGTGTAGAATCACAGAGGTAGAAGAAAGTTCATCCAGATGTCCACTGTGGCTGGGTTATAAGATACAAGGGGGTAGAGCAAGATAGCCAAATAGAAGCCTCCAGCAATCAACCCCTCTGCATGAACACCAATTTCAACAACTACCCTTGCAAGCAGGCATCTTCAGAAGAACCAAAAATCAGGTGAACAATCACGCCACCTAGTTTTAACATTATGTCAAGGACAGAGACACTGAAGAGGGCAGAAAAGACAGTCTTGCCTCACCTACACCACCCACCCCCATCCCCCGGCAGTGCTGCCCCTGCGCAGCAAGTGGGGAGAGGATCTGTGCGCCCACGGGAGGGATGGTGAAGTGATTGTGGGAGTTTGCATTGAAACTCAGGGCTGCCCTGGCAGAGGGGAACACGGCATAGGGCAGAACTCTGCTGGTGCTCTCAGGGGGAGCATTTAGACCAGCCTGGCCAGAGGGAAATCGTCCACCCTAAAACTCGAGTTCCAGGTAGTCTTGCCACCAGCTGATAAAAAGCATCCTGGGCCTGGACTAAGTTCATTAAAGGCAGTCAGGCCACAAAGACTGCAGTACTTAAGTAATTCCTACAACTGTGCTGGTTCAGAGCCAGTGGACCTGGTGTGCAGGTGATCCAGTGAGACACCAGTGGTGGCAGCCAAGCCAAAGGAAAGGGAAAAGTTCAAAGGACATTGTTTTACAACTTGGGTCCCAGCTCAGCCACAGTAAAATTAAGTACCAAGCAGACGGCTGAAGCCCTTGAGTCTAGGCCTGGAAGGCAATTCTGGACCTACCCTGGGCCAGAAGGAAACATGCTGTCCTGAAGAGAAGGACCTAGTCCTGGCAGGACTCACCACCTGCTAGCTAAGCAGCTCTTGGCCTTTGAATAAACATTAGAGGTAACCAGGCAACAGTCACCATGGGCTTTGGGTGAGACTGGATCGGCTTCAGGTGTGACCTGGTGCTGTTGGCCATGAGGGAGTGCCCAGGTCACTCCTCCCTCAACTCCAGCAGCCCAGCACAGAGAGTGAGGGAAGAAAGTGAAAGACAATCCAATCCAGGAATTCCCTTGTATCTTACCCAAGTCAACCAAGGTACCACCAGGACTCTGCAAGAGTCACAGCATTACTGGACTTGGGGCACCCCCAGTGCTGATATGGCTACAGTGACAAAAGACTAGATCACAACATTCAATTCCCTTTGAGTATCTAGAAAGCCTTCTCAAGAAGGATGTGTTCAAACAAGCCCAGACTGTGAAGATTAAAATAAATACCTAATTCTTCAATGTCCAGACATTGATGAACATCCATAAGTATTAAGACCATCCAGAAAGACATGATCTCACCAAATGAACTAAATAAGTTACCAATGACCAATTCTAGAGTAATGAAGATAGGTGAATTTTCAGACAAGGAAGTCAAAAGAGCTGTCCTGAAGAAGTTCAATGATCTCCAAGATAATAGAGAGAAGGAATCAGAAGGCTATCTGAGAAATTTAACAAAGAGATTGAAATAATAAAGAAAAAAAAATCAAGCAGAAATTCTAGAGCTTAAGAATTCAATTGACAAACTGAGAAATTCACTGGAGCCTCTCAACAGTAGAATTGACCAAGCAGAAGGAAGAATTAGTGAGATTCTGAAGATAGGCTGTTTGAAAATGCATGATCAGAAGAGAAAAAAAAAATAAAAGAATAAATAAGAAACTACTAGAAGAAAACACTGTGTAAATGCTTCAAGACATTGGTCTGGGCAATGATTTCTTGAGTAACACACCCAAAGTACAGGCAGCCAAAACAACAAATGGGATCACATCAAGCTAAATAGCTTCTGTACAGCAAAGGAAACAATCAACAAAGTGAAGAAACAACTCACAGAATGGGAGAAAATGTTTTCAACCTGCCCATCTGACAAGGAATTGATAACTAGAATATATAAGGAGCTCCAACAATTCAATAGGAAAAAATCAAATAATCCAATTTGTTAAATGGGCAAAGGATCTGATTAGACATTTCACAAAATAAGACAAATAAATAGCCAACAGGTATGTTAAAAAATGCTCAATATGATTAGTCATCAGAGAAATGCAAATCAAAACTATAATGAGATATAACCTCACTCCAGTTAAAATGACTTTTATTCAAAAGACAGACAATAATAAATGCTGGCAAGGATGTACGGAAAGAGGAACCTTTATACAATATTGGTGGGAATGTATATTAGTGCAACCACTATGGAGAACAGTATGGAGGTTCCTCAAAAAACTAAAAATAGAATTATCATATGACCCAGCAATCCCACTGTTGGGTATATATCCAAAGGATGGGAATTCAGTACATTGACGAGATATCTGCACTCCCATATTCATTGCAAGAAAATTCACAATAGCCAAGATTTGGAATCAACCTAAGTGGCCAACGACAGATTAATGGATAAAGAAATTGTGGTAGCTGTACACAATGGAATATTATATATTCATGAAAAAGAATGAAATCCTGCCGTTTGCAACATGGATGGAACTGAAGAACATTAGGTTAAGTGAAATAAGCACAGAAAGACAAATCTCACATCTTCTCATCCATATGTGAGAGCAAAATATTAAAAACAGTTGCTCTCACAGAGACAGAGAGTAGAATGACAGTCACCAGAGGCTGGGAAGAGTAGCAGGGAAGAGGAGATAAAGAGGGGATGATAAATGAGCTTAAAAAAGATAGTTAGATAGTTGGATAGAATGAACAATATTTAATAGCACAACAAAGTGACTATAATCAATGATAAGTTAGGGTATACTTTAAAATAACTAAAAGAGTAGAATTGGAATGTTCCTAACACAAAGAAATGTTAAATGCCTGAAGTGATGGATACTCCAATTGCCTTGATTTGATTAACTCACATTGTATGCCTGTATCAAAACATCACATGTACCCTATAAAAATATACAATTATTATGTACTCATAATAATTAAATTTTTTTAAAAAATGTTTTTAAGATGTAAGGGAGAAAGGTAGTGGCAGGTTGTAAATTCTTGCAGTTTCTCCTGCAAGAGCCGGATTTTTCTGTAGGGGCATCCCCTATAGAAATGGACCCCAACCAAGACACATGAGAGTTGAGGTTCCAGGAAGCCATTGTGGCCTTGGTTGTGTGACTTACTCAGCTGTGAAATAGGAATAGTCACAGTGTCTACCTTAGAGCCATTATGAGGATTAAAGGAGTTAATTATTTGTAAGGCGTTTTCACACATCTGGCAAAGAGTCAGCATTATTTAAGTGCTTGGTAAAGGAAATAGCAGTTGAAGCAATTAAAACATCATCTCTTTTCCACAAAAACCTGCTCCGGATTCCAGGCTTGAAGGAGGAGGCCTTTTCTTTTCTTGGTAACAGAAAGACACACAAAGGATTACTGAGGTCTCTGACTGTAGAATCTTAACTCAATAACTTGCTCTAAGGAAGAATTGCAGTCTTGACCCCAATATGAACTGAACTGAGCCTTACGTAAGAAGTTATGGGTTCAGCCTAAAGGTGGTAGGTAGTGGGCCCTACAGAAATGGAACACGGTCTGTTTGTTTGCTTCAGTAGACAGTTGAGAACAAAGCCAGGAGACAAATGAGTCCCAGCCAAGGCCAAGAAAAGTGAATTTTTTCCCCTCTCAGACTTCTGTGATTATCCTTTGCCTCTCTGAAAAGCAATCATTCCTTTTTATAGGTTCTTCAGAAAGAAATATAAGGTTATTAAGAACATTTTTTAATTCACATAGCTCAGATATTTCGGGGTAACTGTGCCATAATTACTGAATTATACGTCCAGATTGTATACAAAATAAATTGCTGTGTATATCTAAACGAATGAAAAATGAACAACAAGATTCCTTATAATTGCAGCTGCAATCACCTAAATGGATCATTAAAAAGTTTACAGGAGCACCCTGGGTGGCACTTTGTCTCCAGTGGAAGCATTTGTGGCCTGAGGGTCATCAAACCACATTTGTACAAATAGAAAGACAGGATCTTGCAGGACAGTTTGCTTGCTAAATTCTTTTGGACTTACATTGCAACCTATTGACTTCTACTCAAAATAATGAGAACAAGAATTCTATCAGTTTTGTCATAGTAAAATGACTACGTAGATACATGTGTGCAACATAAGATGCTGACTTTTAAATTCAATCATACTAATCAATAATATGTCAGGATCAGAGTTTATTAAAAATTAATTAAAAATTAATTATTGCAGTTAACAAGTTTATAATAAAAATCTCTTTCAAATGTCTGCAACTTAGACACTACTTATTTCTTTAAAATGCATATTAATGTGCATGCCTCAGCCTATGTCTCCCCAGCACACAATCACTGCTGCCTAAATATAATTTTATCTAGAAAAATAACAGGTGAGAAAAACCTCAATAAAATATAACTTGTGTATAACTTGTGCTGGATGGAAATCCTGAGCATCTATTACCTTTGTATGCTATTCGTAAAAATATAAATGCATCCTAAAATGTTTTATTTAATGAGATAATAAATTTTCTTTTAAAAAAAAATGAAGAAAATGAAGTCAGGAAAATGAAAAGAAGAATGCTTTCTAAAGAGACTAACAAAAGGCTTCTGATGTCACAAATTATATTGCCTTTCCACACAACCGTGCTCCCTAGTGGGAAGTTCTAAAAGGTTTAGTTTAAATTTTTTAGAACTTTGTTTCATGTAAGCATCACCACATATGCCAAATGATCCATTAAGGGCATTCCATTATAGCTTAAAGAGTTTTGAGTTAAGCGCACAGGGTACTGTGGCCTAAGATGCTAAGAAAACATGCAGCTCGATTTCCATTTGATGTAACTCTGCAGGAAGATATTATCCACAGAACATTTGCTACATTAAGGCTCGCATTTATACGATGTCTTGAGAAATTTTCAGACGATTTGGATGCCTCTGACCCCACTAGACCAAAGTCCATCTGTCTTACCATTTGGAAAGTTAGTCAATTCCCCTTTATTTACATATGGGATCTGCATGTGTGCAGTGTGCATTGCAAGCATGCCTAGAGGTCTAGGTTATATCTCCATGTTTCCATGAGGACTTGCTACCACCATGAAAACCCACTTTTCCTGGCCCCCACACCCCCAAGACTCTCTGTCTTGAGTCTTTCTCAAGCTAGCAGTTTCAGAGTTTACAGTGTGGATCATTCCAACTTTTGTCCTTATTATCCTGCTCTTGTACGTGCCATCATGTATGTGCCGATCATCCTGCTCTTGTCTATAGTCAAGTGTCCCGGAAACACCTCCGAGGCCAGAATTACATAAGTAGCATCTGCATGCTTGGGAAGAAAACTGATAGCTGCATGTCCCTGAGAATGTCCTGGACTTGTGACACTGAGTGTGCCCTGAGAATGTTCCGCCACATAATTCCCTGAAGGCTATTTAGAGTCAATGGTGCAAAAAGATCCCCAGTGGATTTTGAACAAGTGCAATGTTGAAAGAGGGAGACATCAGATACCCAGAAGGGCAAAGTAAAAGATGCCTGTCTTACAGGCATTCACTGGAGGAGGTTTAGACAGCTTTACTGCTGGACAGTATGGGTCTGTCACGACAATCTTTTGTGTTTTACTTTCTTTCCACTCATTCGCGTTCACCAGAAATCACTATACTCAGACACTGTGGAAAGAAGGGCAAGAAGCCAGCTGATTTCAGGAGGGTCAAGAGTGGAACAGGTGGGACTTGAGCATTGATCTTTAAAATGCTGCACAAGTGGAGAGGAGTGAAGGGTCATTCTGAGAGGGTGACAGTGGGATGGATAAATCATAAAGACGGGAATAGTCACGGAGTGTCCAAGGGAAAGTGAGTACAAGTGCGTCACTGAGTCAAAAGTTTGCTTAGGTTAGGGCCCAATAGCAAAGGTTCTTGAATGTTAGCCTAAGGGGTTTGGAATGTATCACACAGACAATAAGAAGTCATTAAAGGCTTTTGATATAATAAAAAACACATTTTGGGAAGACTTATTTGAGAGTGCAGAAGAGATCTGGAGGGACAGGATAAGAGCCAGAAAACTGGAAAATTGGAAGTAGCAATGTGTTCCTAGGCCAAACCTCTCCCTTTGGCTCCGCATGGTGACTTGGTCTTAGAGGGAGAAATCCAAGCAAAGGGGAAAATGAGCAACTGCCCTCAACCAATCTCATCCCCCACTCCCCAGGGCTAATCTGGCCACACCCCTAGAACAAGCACCCCCCAGAGAAGCCCAAGTCCAGCCGGAGGACAGGCTTGGTGCCGTTCCTCTCTCATTCACTTACTGAGGAAGCAGCTAGCTAAGGAGAAGTGCTTCCTTTTAAGGGAACCAGATTCTCTTTAACTGACAAGAGTCTTAAAAAGACCAATAAGTCTCTGCCTGGAATAGGGCCAGCGCGCTGTATCTGACTTGCCCTGGATAAAAGGCCTTGGTCTACAGAAACTCCTTATCAAAGGTACTGATTTTTCTGTGCATTCTTCATGCTATATCCAGCCCTATTGAAGCTTTCTCCCATCTGCCTAATAGTAATAAGTTTTAAGTCCAAAATTCTGCTTAATATTAGTTCAGGCACGCCAGGCTCATTCTCGTCCTCTTTCCAAGTGGACCTGCCTACTTCCGCTTGTCTCTAATGCTGCCTGCGTCCACCGGCCACAGCGGCCCTGACTTTCTTCCGTCAGCTAAGGAAGCTGGGGAGGGACTGCAGCCATGCAGTCACGAGGCAGTGAGCGTCTGAAACACATGAGAACGATGGAAGAAAGAAGGAGGCATCAGAGACAACAGGCCTGATTTCCTCTGCTGTGTCACAGTGAAAGTGCCACGTGGCCAATTCACTCCAGAGGACAACGCCACCTACAGAGCATTTCCATGGCCCCCTGTGATAATCAGAGACATGTCGTTGGAATTAAATCTTAAAATGCCTTTACAGCACCTGGGTCCTACGGCCTAGAAACTCAGAGCGATTATTTACACAAGCAAAGAGGTAAAGTGGGAGAGAGTTCTCCTCTGCCTCTCTTCTTTCAAAGTGATTTAAATTGGGTCACTGCAGAAGAACTCAGAATGCTGGCTCTCAAGAGTTCTTCATGGGCAAATCCAGGTTGATCTCATTTCTTTCCTGCAACACAAATTTGAAATGTGTGTATCATGATCTATTTTAGAAAATATTTACATTCTAAATGAAAACGAGGGAAGGCAAAGAACAGAAAAATGGAAATGTTAATGAAACACAATGGAAGACAGCACAGGTGCTGAGGGATGTTGTTCCACCTGTCCATGATCCCACACATGAAAGTAAGATTTCTATAAGTAGAGCCAACCCAAAGTCCTGACAACAGAGATGTGTCTGTTAATAATACAAAAGGATATGTTAAGGAAGGTCTGAGTTGGCTTTTTTTGTAAACATTTATTAAGCATGTTTTATATACCAGAGACTTACAAAAGCTTAAGAAGATTGAGAAGATTAAAAAAAAACATTTTCAATAACAGTAACAATCCAATTTCTTGTGACAAGTGCAATAAACATAAAATGCTATGGAAACACTGTTTCCATAAACAGTGGAAACACTGTTTTCTGTTTTCAGAAAACAGAGAGATGGAAGATGGACTTCCTAGAGAAATGACTTCCGAGTTGGGATGGTGCAGGTGAGTGGGACTTAGCCAGGCACGGAAACGGGCACCGCGGGAGAACCCTGTGGCTGGCACCAAGGCGTGGCACAGAGCTGGTGCGACTGGTCACAGAACGCACAGGGAACTACACATCACTCCATTGATGAAACTCAGAGTTCAAAGGAGGAAATAGTAAGAGGTGAAATGGAGAACTAGGTGGGGAAGGGCCAGATCACAAAAGACTTTGTGTGCCACGTTAAGGATTTGGGATTTACCAGGAAGGCGAAGGGAAGTCGTGAGGGATGCTAAGAGGAAATGGTCATCATCAGATTTGTAGCTGAGAATCTTCACGCTGGTGTCAGAGCTGAAGACAGGCTAGACTGGGGCTGGAATGGAGGCAGCGAAACTAGACAGGAATCTAGGGAATATTCCAGAAGAGAAATGACAAAGCTCTCACCCAGGGTGGTGAGAGTGGGAATACAAAAGAAGGGGTGGAAGGAGATGAGAAATAGGCATGCTCAGTGGGAGCTGGGCACCTGATTAGGTAGGTGAAGGGCAAGCAGAAGGATTCATAACTTCTGAATTGTGCAATAGGTGGAGGGCGAGGCAATTCTCCAAGAGGAGGAAGATGTAGGGAGGAAAAAGTAAATTTGGATTCAGAATTTGTCTGTGAGTTATCCAAGAAGAAACTTCTTGGTCTTTCTTAATATTCAACCCCAAAGGCTTATATCCAAACCTCCTTATATCTCCTGTCAAACTGTGAAGTTATCATTGACAAAAATAATTTACCTCAGACTCGAAGATACACAGATGTTTTCCAACTTTTTTGTTAATGTATTCTATAAGTATACTACCTATATGAAAAGTACTTCCTATTTTTTTCTGGAAAGGGCTCCTTGCTGTTTACTTCTGGAATGTACTGAGAATCTTACTGTTCAGGATTTCTTAATCTAGAAAAAAACTCATTTATACCATTGTTTTTAAAATTTTTTAAAATAAATTCTTATCCAAATACTTACATTTTTAGTAGCCTATAGTACAAAACATTGTCCAGAGCTTTTTTTTTTTTTTTTTTTTTTTTTTTTTTTTGAGACAGAGTCTCGCTTTGTTGCCCAGGCTAGAGTGAGTGCCATGGCGTCAGCCTAGCTCACAGCAACCTCAAATCCTGGGCTCGAGTGATCCTTCTGCCTCAGCCTCCCGGGTAGCTGGGACTACAGGCATGCGCCACCATGCCCGGCTAATTTTTTATATATATATCAGTTGGCCAATTAATTTCTTTCTATTTATAGTAGAGACGGGGTCTCGCTCTTGCTCAGGCTGGTTTTGAACTCCTGACCTTGAGCAATCTGCCCGCCTCGGCCTCCCAAGAGCTAGGATTACAGGCGTGAGCCACAGCGCCCGGCCTGTCCAGAGCTTTTTGAAAAGTCTAAATGTTATACTCTAGCACCTACACTTCCTCACAGTCCTCTAATAAGTTACTGAAATATGATACTTCTTGATCAAAGCCAGGAAACATTCCTGCCACAGAGCTTACACAATACAACAAAAATGACTTTATGGTATGGATGTTGAATAAGTAGTAGTCCTTGTATAGGAAGAAAGCTCACATTTTTTTTTATTTCAGCATATTACAGGAGTACAATGTTTAGGTTACATATATTGCCTTTGCCCCACCCAAGTCAGAGCTTCAAGCATGTCCATCTCCCGGACAGTGCACACCGCACCCATTAGGTGTGAATATTCCCATTCTCTCCTCCCCCCTCTTACCTGCCCGACACCCAAAGGTTCACATTTTTAAAAAGGCAAGACGTTGGTCTAAATGGAGCATGGGCACTGTCATTATTAAAGCCTTACAAATTATTACCCACATTAATACTTTTATAGAAGCACTTCAAAAAATTCCAGAGTCCTAAGTTTAAGACCACATTTGACCAGGATTAGTCAAAAGGCCCCATTCACCTGTGAACTAAAAATACAGCCCTAAACCCCCTACTGACTGAATGGATCTTCTGGTAACCAAGGGGACCCCAGGAAAACCTTAAAACTGAGTTCCTAGCCATCAGGAGACAGAAGGTCAGCGCATCTCATTATATGCCCTTCCTTTTGGAATTTAGACACAATCGACCAATATTATAATACTGACAGAACAGACTCTTTGTGGCAATAAGATACCAAACTATAAAGAAGGCCTGAGGCCATGCAAGGCAAGGGTTAAATCAAGCCAGCAAACTGTCAGCCTTGCTAAACAGGTTATTTTGACCCAGTTGTCCTTATGCTAACTTAAACATCCCTTCCTGCTAACCCCCAAAGCTTCATTCCTTTAACCAATTGCAAATTAAAGAATCTCTGTACCCATCTAATAATATAACCTGTAAGCCCTCCCCCCATCCCAAGATATCTTGCCTTTTTGGGCCAAACCAACGTAAACCTTCCATGTGTTGATTTACATCTTTGCCTATAACTTCTGCCTCCCTCAAATGTATGAAACCAAATTGCAACCTGACCGCCTCGGGCGCGCTTTCTTAAGACTGGAGACTGTATTTCCCTGGGCTGAGGTCATTCATATTGGCTGGGAATAAACCTCCTTAACTTATTTTACAGAGTTTGGTTTTTCCCATTAACACACTCAGAGCCTCTGATCCAAGCCTGCAGGTAATGTCTGTGTTGAGCACCTCTCTCCACCTCCCCACTGCCCCCTTCCGGCCCTGCTCCCCCGGGGCTCACTGCCACTGCTCACTCCCTCCCCTTTTGTCCCCAGCTCAGCAGCCAGACTGATTCTTTGAAATCAGGGAGCCAAGTTATATCCCTCCGGCAACTTCCTCCTTCACGCAGAGAAAAAGCCAAAGTCCTCAAAATGGCCTTCAAGGCCCTGCAAGATCCACCCTCACCCTCGCCTCACCTCCTCACCCACTATTACTCTCACCTTTGCTCACGGCTTCAGCCCCACTGGCTGCTGTGTGGCCTGAGCCCTCCTCTGGGAACGCTCTTCTCCCAGGTACCTTCCTGGCAAAGTCACCCACATCTTCCCTCCAGTGCCACCTTCTCAGCGGGGTCTCTCCTGTTCACCCTATCTAAAACGGATGCACACCACTCTCACCTCCCAAACCCTCTGACCCCCAGAGCCTCTGGCCTGGCTCGATTGCTTTCATAACACAAAAATTTTAACATCTATCACTTACTTATTATTAATTTTTGATCTCTTTACACTAGCATGTAAACTCAATGAGAAGAGGGGTGTTTCTTCTTAGTTTTGTTCTTCAGTTGTAGCACCCAGAACAGCACTTAGCACCTCACAGGCTCTCAATAAATGTTTGTTGAATGAATGTGAGTGCATAGCAAGGGGATTCTTCATTGCTAACAAGGGTTTTCTGTCTCCAGGTCTTATTCAGAAAAAAAAAAAAAAATTTAAAGCCAGAGGAAGAGCTGCCAGGGAGGCTAGTGGGAGCTGTTTTTCAAAACTGTTAACAGAGAGAACATTGGGATTTCCCATTCAATATCAACACGATCAAATCTCTAGATCAAATCACACCAAATCTTTAACTTATTTTTTCTTTCACTCATTCATTCATTTTATGCAAGCATTTTCAGAAATCTTTGAGGGAAAAGACTTTTAAGAATTGCACACTTTGCTATTTACTTATACCAAATTTGAAAAAAATAAAATATGTATGAATTTCCTTTTATGCTAGACACTATGCTAGGTCCTACAGAGGGTTTTTTTTTTAAACATGAAAAGACAAGCACAAGCACAATCTAGGTAGGAAGACTAGAAAGTGATTACGTCTGACAAGGGGTGAGTTAAGAGCTACCTTCCGGAAGGAGGAACATTTGATCTCAGTCTTGAGGATAAGAATGATTTTGCCAAGTGGAATATGAGGCAAGAAAGTTTCAAGTTGAGGGAAAAGAAAGAATTGAAGGCCTACAGGCATAGAGCAGCTGGAAGCCACTTCAGAGTCTCCTTAGCCATCTGTTTGTGTTAATGCCAATGAAGGTAAGGGACTTTTGAAAAGTATCAAGAAATGAATAAATGTAAGGACTATTATAATTACTTTTATCCTTTGAAAGCTGAACTTGTACAATCTGTATTTCATCCCAGAATTATCAAAAACACTATAGGGTACTAGGGACATTCTCCTTTTAGTTGACCATAGAGAAACTTAGTACTTAGGTATCATTTGTACCTAAATGAAAAGGATAGAATGGTGGAAACTTCCCTCTACTTCTGCATCACATCATGTCATACGTGACTCTTTAACTGACCTCATGTCTCTCCAGAAAAAAATGAAGACATGCAAAAATGAGTGGAAATGCAAAAGGGGAATCTAATGACTTGTTAAGACATTTCTTCCTATTACTCTTCCCTTTTCTCTGCAGTTGTTCTTAATTTTCATAGGCTCTGTACTCTTTTGAGCATCTATGAAAGCTGTGGACTGTTTCTCCAGAAAATTGCACATAGGCACTCTTGATCAGGGTTCAGTCCAAAGATTAGAATCCACCCAGGAACTGTAGTTTTATCTTTCGACCCATTACAATATGGGAAGCACACCGGAAAGAGGAAGGAGGTTATTTTCTAAAAGCATTTAAAAGGGGGTGAATAGAAAACATGTGCAAAAATGTCTGCATGCACGTAAGTCTGTCCATGGGCTTCAGGATCAAAATTTCTCTGTAGAAATAGAGATCTTAAAACAGCAAGCCCAGGGCGAGAGATGAGAAGGAGAACAAAGCATTCTGAATTAAATGCCGAAGAAAAACAGAAGGTGGCAATTTTTTCATATCAACCTTTCCAGCTTACAGCCACCCTGGGAAGCCTGAATAATAAAATCAACAGAAGACACGAAAGTCAGAGTATACGGTTCTGTGATTTGATCTTCAATTTCCTCATCTGCAAAACTGGTATAATAACAAATCCTATTATACCTACCTCCTGGCATCCCTGTGACAATCACAATAGTTGGCATATGTGGAAGAGCTTATAAGTGCTTACACAGGACAGCTATTATTATTGTCATCTCATCCAGGATATAGGTTGCTTTCAAGGAATCAATAGTTACTTCCATAACCCAAGAAAGTAAGGAAAAGCTCTTACTCACTACAGTGCCCTAATCAATTAATAGTAAATAGTGCATTATAAAATTAGCTGCTCCAACATAAGCCCCCTAAATAGTACTTAACCAATCAAGTAGCATTTCCACTAACAGAAACCTATTAAGCGCGAGTGAATAAGCAATATTGTGATTGAACACATACATACGGAAAGCCAGATAGACCAGAATACTGCTCAAATGGAACAAGTTCAGGAAGCTGACGTTCGCCTTTCTCTTTGAAATGCATTTTAAATTCAATAGATCCCCTCTAAACTCACCATCGTCCCCTCTGCCCAAACCTTTCCCCCACCCCCACCCCAACTCCTTTCTGTTGTCACCATTCACAGCATTAGGGTCCACCTGGCTGGCTTGGGTAAGTTCCAGCTCCACCGCCACCCTTCCCCAACTCCAATATTCAGTGAATGGCAGATCCCTCTCCAGTTCTTTGCCTTTAACTCATTGATACTGTTTTTGTCCAGACTCTCTTCGTCTCTTGAAGAAATACTGGCAGAATCCTCCTAATGTGTACTTTTCACATCGGGAGCAGGTTCTCTACAGGTAAATTAGTTATGTTGCTCAAATCCAATATAGGCTTACCAGTTTTCATTTTGCATCATCTACCAATTCCTGACAGAAATGTACTAAAAAATATCCCACTATAGTGATGGATTTCTCCATTTTACCTTGTAATTCTGTCAATTTCAGCAATTTAAATATAAGTTGCATTATTACATGATTAAAACTTTAAGATTGTTAATTCTTATGTTTTCCTCTTGAATTATTCCTTTTATCAAAATATAGTAATCCTCTTCAGACTTAACAGTTCTTTTTGCCTTAAGGCCCATGTTGCTGTTAATATGATTAGACTAGCTTTCTTTTGCTTAGTATTTAGAAGGTACATCTTTTCTTCTGTTTAATTTTCCGCATTTTTTTAGATATGTCCATTGTAAATTACATACAGCTGGCTTGGTGTTTTTATTTTTGCCTTTTGATTATAAAGAATGTTTAACCTGTTCTGATAATCTCTGGATAATAAGCAGTAAGTTTAATGTAATTGTATTTATTGTGCTTATTTCTGCCATTTAATTTTATGCTTTCCCTTCATTTCTTTTGTATGCTTTTTTCTCCTTTCTGCTTTCTCTTGTTTTCATCAAGTTTTATTTATTCCTTTTCTCTCCTCTACGTATTTGGAAGTCATAAATCCTATTCCTATTATTTTAGTACTTAGTGTTTTAGGATTTTGCCAAGCTGTCTCCATTTCTGGTTATGCAAAAGTAGGGCAGTGAGGATGGGGTGATGGGAGGGTACCCAGGAAAGGGTGAGGGCACTAGTGATGTTCCCCTGCACCAAGCCTGGCCACACACGTCCGGTACGATCTGTCTCTCTCCAGCATTAGCAGGGTACACACAGCTCTGTATGCGTCAAAGGCAGTAGCATCACAAAGTGGAAGCAGCCTGGATTACTGTCATCGCTTTAAACACAGTCACCTTGAAATTTCAGGGTTTAATTTGTTGTCTCTGCATAGTTGAAAGCATATTTAAAGTCTGAAGATAAGCAGTCTATCAAACCTTAGATGACCTCAGAGTGATTTAACTCCAGACAACCCCTTCCCACATTACATATTATGGTTGTGCAGTAATTTCGTTCTATCTTGATTTTACCACCCTTCCAAGTCACGGCCGTTGTTGTTTTACTCAGTTGATACTTACAACTATTGAGCTGCATGTTCACTCTTCTTGGTTCCATCTCACTCCTTCCTTCTGTGCTCAATTTCCTTCCTCCAGAAGTACCTCTTACACTGAAGTTTTTGATCAAGAGTTTTGTTGGTGGCAAACTAACTCAGTCTTTATCTCTAAATGTCTTTATTTTATCTTGCCTCCTGAAATATAGTTTAACTGAGTATAGAATTTTTGCTAGCCATGATTTTCCCTCAACACTTTGAAAATATTATTCTTTTATATCCTAGCATCTATTTTTACTGATGGTAAGTCTTCTATCAACTTAATGATTATTCTTTTGTACTTGAGCTATATTTTTTCCTCTGGTTGCTTTTAAGATCTATTCGTGGTGTTTTGAAGTTTCATCAGGATGTGTTTAGGTATAGGTTTATTTTATTTATTCAGCTTAGGATGAATTAATTTCATTTTTTGATCTGATTTATGAAATTTAATCAATTTGTGGCTTTAATCAATTTTTTGAAAGTTTTGGCCATCAACTCTTCAAATAATTCCCTTTCCTTTCTTTTTCTTCCTTCACTTAAAACTTCTACTAAAAATATGTTGGGCCTTCTAATCCTGTTCTCTACATCTGTAATTTTCCTTTTAATATATTTCCATCTCCTAGTCTTCCTGTGCTGTATTCTTGATAATTTCTTGAGATCAATCTTCTAGTTCCCTAATTTTCTCTTCATCTCTTCACTAACTCTCTTTAGCTCTAGCTAGACTTTATCTTATCTGCTGAGATTTTTTTCTCTGACTTTTGTTTCTAGAAATATTCTTTGGTTCTTTATCAGATATATATGAACTATTTTGATAGTCTCGTTCACTTTTTGATAACTTATTTTATGTCTTTGGTCATGTTGTAGTCTCTGTCTGATACTTCTACATGTTTAGAGTCTAATCTCATCATTTGTCTTCTTTGTTGACTCCTTCATGATGGACTGTTTCATATCAGGTCCCAGGTCCATAATTTAATAATCATGTTATCATGTAAGTAATTTAACTTCAGTAAATTTAGTTTCCTGCTCTGTAAAACAGAATTAGAGATTAAGGCACTTGTCTCAGAATATTATTATAAGTACTAAATAAGATAATATGCATAAATCCCTTAGTATAGAGACTCAGCCCTGAAAACATAAATTTTGTTACTAGTATTCAGCTCTAGATTATCTTTATTTATTTATTTATTTATTTATTTTTTTTTTTTTTTGAGACAGAGTCTCGCTTTGTTGCCCAGGCTAGAGTGAGTGCCGTGGCGTCAGCCTAGCTCACAGCAACCTCAAACTCCTGGGCTCGAGTGATCCCTCTGCCTCAGCCTCCCGGGTAGCTGGGACTACAGGCATGCGCCACCATGCCCGGCTAATTTTTTTAATATATATATCAGTTGGCCAATTAATTTCTTTCTATTTATAGTAGAGACGGGGTCTCGCTCTTGCTCAGGCTGGTTTTGAACTCCTGACCTTGAGCAATCCGCCCGCCTCGGCCTCCCAAGAGCTAGGATTACAGGCGTGAGCCACCGCGCCCGGCCTTAGATTATCTTTAGTACCATGACAATGCCTGGCACTTTGTTGCCATTCAGAAAATTTTTGGTAAGTGAAAAAACTTTTTTTTTTCTTTAAATGGAGTATCGCTCTGCCACCTGGGATAGGGTGCTATGGCATCAGCCTAGCTCACAACAACCTCAAGTGCCTGGGTGAAAGTGATTCTGCTGCCTCAGCCTCCCAAGGACTTCACCACCCTGCCTGGCTAATTTTTCTATTTTTAGTAGAGATGGCTCTCATTCTTGCTCAGGCTGGTCTCAAACTCCTGACCTCAAGGGATCCTCCTGCCTTGGCCTCCCAGAGTGCTTGGATTACAGGCATGAGCCACCACGCCTGACCTGGAAAAACTTTAAGTTAAATAATTCATGGTAAATTTTACCATAATTAATCCCCCAAATACTCCTGGAGTATACTATACTTGTACCATAAATGCCTAACTTACAAATATCTCAAAAATTCATTCATTATTCTATATATGAGAATAGCCACCATCCTGGTGATGACATAAATGGCAACGAATGTTAAAAAGTCCCTGCTCTCCAGTGGAGAGGAGCTGACAGTAGATAAATCACATTATTAGGTAGTAGATAGAGAAGAAGAAAGGAGAAAGATGGAAAAAGAGAAAGGAAAGAAAGAGAGAGAGAGAAGAAAGACAGAAAAAGAAAGAGAGAGAGAGAGAGAGAGAAAGAAAGAAAGAAGGAAGGAAGGAAGGAAGGAAGGAAGGAAGGAAGGAAGGAAGGAAGGAAGGAAGGAAGGAAGGAAGGAAGGAAGGAAGGAAGGAAGGAGAAGGGGAAGGGGAAGGGGAAGGGGAAGGGGAAGGGGAAGGGGAAGGGAAGGGAAGGGAAGGGAAGGGAAGGGAAGAAGGAAGGAGGGAAAGAAGGAATCATGATTAAGATTTATTTAAAAAGCTAAGCTAGTGTGGTTGGGTTCGTACTCTAGCTGGTGTTTCTCTACATCGTGTTGAGCTGACATCTGGAGGATAAGATCTGAGCCATTTGAAGGTATGAACAAGAGCATCCCAGGCAAATGGGCCCCAAAACACATGTGACTGGGACGCAGCAGGATTAGGGGGAGGGTGGTCTGAGATAAGGTCAGAGACGTAGCTATGTGCCAGATCACGGAGGGCTTTGTAAACCAGAGTGAGAGTCTCTGGAGCTTATTCCACACATGCTGGGAAACCATTGGAGAGTTTCAAGCAAGAAAATGTCATCATCCAAGTTTTATTTTTAAAAATATCACACTGGCTGATGAATGTTTGAGATGGAGAACTGTTTGAGGAGATGCAGCAAAAATGAAAGCTGGGCAGTTGTATACTTCCTGCCTGGTTGCCAATCCTCCCTGAAACTGCTGTTGCCGCCGCCACTGCCGCCGCCAGGGTCTACCCAAAAAGTTCTGGTCTCTTGGTGCCATCTGGTGGTCATAGTGGGAACTGTTTGATCTTAAAACCTGAAAATACCCACATCTTTTCAGAATATCATCCCCCAAAATCTCCACTTCTAATCAAATTCTTTCAAGTTCCAATTTTAAAAGTATATGTTATTCAATTTGCTTATTTATCTTCTCTTTGTTTTTATAAATATGAAAACAATAGGATAGTTTGTTATTTTTCATTATAAGTAAAACGAAGTCTGGACTAGGCTCTAATGGATGAGGTTATAATCTTATGAATGAAATTCACCATTAGTCATAATAAGTCTCATGGAAAATGAGCATTAAGTTATCTGTCTTCTTAAAAATCGCTTACAAACACTTCTAGAACTAATTAAGAAATAAATAAGATAATTTGTGATGTCACTTTATTAAACAGGTTGGAAGTCAAGCTCCAGTATCCATTTTTAGTTCAAAATGTGGGCCTACATATAATCATAATTTCTGGAACAGCTGGGTGAGTGCTGAAAGAAGTTCAGGATTTTTTTTCCCTTAAGAAAGTAGCAATTTGAAAGATGAGGCTTTGTTTCAAATGGGAAAGCTATTTATAACTGGCAGTTGGCAATTGTTGAAGCTAGCTCTGGCTACTTTAGATGTTGTATATGAAACGAGCTGCCCTTTTCAAGAGTATAATGGTCAAATCAGAAAACTTCCAACTTTTTCTTGGCTAATACAAAGCAGCTTTTTTATATTAATTTTAAAACATGACACCAGGGTCACCAACCCCCTTAGAGAGAATTTTCCACTTGCAATAATGTGACTAATTGCAATAAGGAGACCCACTTCTCTCCGCTGATATTTTCTTGTCCATCAAATTGAAAGATCTTAAAAGCAATGCTTACTCACTCAACTTTATTCAGGAAACTTTGACACATTATAGCAAGTCTGTTAAAAATTTATTTCACTGGGCATAGAGATCTCCCACTGCTTTGCCAGGCAGAATTGAAGCAGTGAATTTTTACTCCAGATATAATTAGATTGACTCTTACTTTGGGAATACTTTTGGATCCTTGCACATCAAAGTGAGATCTGGAGAAGCAATAGCAAAATTCTTCTTTCTGGAAAAATGAGTTGTGATTTTTCAGTAGCTGCTGGTGGACGGTAATGAGACAGGCCTGTGCTCTTGGTAATGATCGCCTCTTTTTCTGGCCCATCCATGCCGCTGTGTTATCCCCAAGCACCTTGTCTCGTGGGCATAGTCAACATGAAACGGGTGAGGGGCCTCAGCCCTTTCCTTAGCAGAGACTCGCCACTGAATCGTTCACCACCATCAGCAGCAATTAGCACTAATTGGTACCCTGGGCACCCGTCAAAAGGCGAGGTCAGTGATGGAGTGAACAGGCAGGAGGAATTACCCTTTCGCCTCTGGGAAGTGAACTTATTGGTTCTGGGTGGAGCTGCTCTGCTCCTGCTACCTCAGATGGGCCTAGGAGGTGGATTAAGAAGGAATTTATTCTCTGAGGCTGTCAAACGGGAGCATTGGGGAAGGTCAGCTCACTGAGTGGGCAAAACAAAGCCTCTGAGTTATGACCACGGAACAGCCATAAATAGGTCTCCCCGCCTTCACCCCACTTACCTCACCCCTTCCTATCTCTCCTTCTCGCTTTCAGTTTCTCCCTATAATATTATAAATCCAATCAGAGCAAGGGCCCTGTCAGCATTTTTCTCTTCTTTGCCTCAGAGTGCACACTGTTTATACTCATTATTGTGCAACCCGGGTCGCCCTGTGGCTGCAAGGAGATGTTGTCATTTGTCTTTGCTTTGCTTCTCTATCTTCTCTATAAATTTAGTCTACCTACTTCACAAGAGATGAGAGAGTAACATGAAAATAAGTAGGACGAGACCTGTGCGATACCCAGGTCTTTGCAGAATATTAATTCTACTAAGTGCCCCTTTGTTTGTAATTCTAATACCTTTACCGTAGCTACTTTAAGTCAGGGGGCTGAAAAATCCTGGAGAGAATTATCAGGGAACAATTAATAATCCTTTCTTCTGCTACAAGTCACTACCAGATGACTTGGCATCACTCTCGAGACAACAGAAGGCGAAGGAATGTTGGCGTCCTGCCACCTTATAAAACTCACTCCTGCCTTTCACTCAACTCACATGCCAGCACTTTTCTGAAGGCTGAGCTGAGAGGAATAGAAAAGGGAGTGGGCATTCGATTAACAAAATCACAACAAATAAATGATAGTATCTGGATGTCAGTCAATGCTCCTCTGTCTTCTTAACAAGAGCAACAGGTTTGAAACTGAACAAAAACCATTTGCTTTCCATCTTTGCATTACTTAACAAATACTTCTTGTTTGAGTTTTTAAGCATTCATTTGGGAAAAGAGAACCTAGAAATAGTTGACCTAGAAACAATTCAGCCTTGCAGAGATGCCTGAGCCCAGACATTAGCCAAAGCCAAGAGGGACCTTTTAGAACCATTTATAACTGGATCGATATGTCAACTGGTCCTGCCCTCAACTCACTCATGTTTTTGTTGGAATTGAAAGATTAGCCTAGAAACAAAGTTGCCAGAAGGTGCACAGTTCTCACAGTTAGAGTAAGGAAACAAATCTGTTTTCTCTAGTCTTCCCTTTCCTTCCTAGAAGGGCTCCAAGGTGAGTCGATGAGCTGTCTGGCCTGGGCATCTTTTTATTCTCAAAGACTAGTAAAACACCTAACAATAGAGAATGCTCCACATCTGTGTGTTACGTGAAAGAATGGATAAATGACCAAATGGTCACTTAAAGGTCACTTTACAGCAGCTAACTGAGTTCATTCCATTCAGCCAGATGGATGCTCTTTGCTGAAATCCTAGAGCAAAATGAAAAACGTACAACATTAGCCAGAGAAGAGACACACTTTCGTTTATTCAATCAACAAACATTTATTGACACTGTGATGTTCCAGGCCCTGTGTTAGACACTTGGGTACAAAGATTAAAAAAAAAAAAAAAAAAAAACATAGACTCTGCCTCAAAAAGAGTTCAGTTTAGATGAAAGGGCAGAAGTCAGAACTAATAAAGACAAAGCAACATGAAAAATAGCCCTCCTAGACTACATCATGCGAGCATGGGGGAAGGGGCTGCCGGCTCTGGGAGTTTGTAGAGGAGGGACCTTTGAGCTGGGTCTTTGTGGAGTGAGCGTGGAACTGGGATGAGAAAGCCAAGGGCGTGCCAGGCTCAGAGGGCAGACGGCAGAGCAGAGAAGGGGCGGGGAGCGAGCAGGGTGGGCTTGTGCAGAGAAGGTCGCTGAGCATCCGGCTCATGAGGGGACGGAATGGGGCAGGGAAGAAAGGAGGCAGAGTGGGGGGAAGGAGAGAGAAAGAGAAGTGATGGGGACTGAGAGAGCTTGGCCATGATAGTCTGACCAGGGCCTGTGTTTCACCCAGAATCCAGGTTTAGACCTAGCTTATAGACAGCAGGTGCCATGGAAGAGTTTCAAGTCTGGAGGTGACATGATCAGAGCATCTGGGAGAACAGTGTCATTCATCTGGTCAGCAAGGCAGTATCCCTTTTGTTCCCTGCTCACTCCTTGAATTGCCCTTCTGGAAGCTTTGAATGAATGAATGTTTCCAGATAGATACTATAATATTTTATTTTTGCCTTTTTAAAATTTTTTAGTTTTAATTATTATGGGTGCATAATAGTTGCATATATTCATACGGTGCATGTGATGCTTTGACACAGGCATACGATGTGTAATGATCAAATCAGGGTAATTGGAGTATCCACCACCTCAAGCATTGATCATTTCTTTGTGTTAGGAGCATTCAGTTCCACTCTTTTAGTTACTTTAAAGTACACAATAACTTATTGTTGACTGTAGTCCCTCTGTTGTACTATCAAATATTGGATCTCATTCATTCTATCCAGTTATATTTTTATACCCATTAACTATATCCACTTTGTCCCTCCTCCCCGCTACCCTTCCTGGCTTCTGGTAACCATCCTTCTACTCTGTCTTCATGAGATTATTTTAATTTTTAGCTCCCACATATAAGTGGGAGAACATGCAAAATTTTCTCTTTCTGTGCTTGGCTTATTGCACTTAACACATTCTCCAGTTCCATCTGTACTATTGCAAATGACAGGATTTCATTTCTTTTTCGTGGCTGGATAATATTCCATTGTGTATATGTACCACATAACACAGCGTGAGGGAAGATGTTGGTCAAAAGACACAAAGTTTCAGCTAGAGAAGAGGAATAAGTTCAAGAGATCCATTCCAGCAGTCCCCAACCTCTTTGGCACCAGGGACCGGGTTTCATGGAAGACAATTTTTCCACAGACTGTGGGGGAAGGGGAGAGGGGGGAGGGGAGAGGGGGGAGGGGAGAGGGGGGAGGGGAGAGGGGGGAGGGGAGAGGGGGGAGGGAGATGGAGCTCAAGTGGTGATGCGAGTGATGGGGACTGGCTATAAATACAGTAAATACAGATGAAGCTTCACTGGCTCACCCACCGCTCACCTCCTGCTGTGCGGCCCTATTCCTAACAGGCTGCAGACGGGTTGGGGACTGCAGTATTATACAACATGGTGACTGTAGTTAATGGCAATGTATTATGTGGCCTTGAGACTTACTGAGAGAGTAGATTCTAAGCTTAATTCAAAAGAATTGATAAGTATGTGAGGTCATGTGTATGTTAATTACCTCAATTTAACCATTCCACAAAGTATACATATTTCAAAGCATGTTGTGCCCAATAAATATAAACAATTTTATTTGTCCATTAAAAATATATATGTAAATTTTTTTAAATAACACAGTATGGACAATGCATTGGAGTAGACGAAATCAGAGAAATCAGAAGAAATCTGAAGAAATCAGAGAAATCTGAAGAAATCAGAGAAATCTGAAGAAACCAGAATCAGGAGACTCTTTGACAGCTATTTTAAAGGCAGTATTTAGGAGGTAAAATGATTAGCAGTGGTGAAGAAATAATCCAAAGGTTAAGAAGGAAAGTGGGCTTGAAGATAACTATAAGGTTTCTAGCCAATGGTTGATAAAATGCTTCTTGAAAGAAGACTAGAACCTCTGTTTTTGACTCCAAAAAAGAAACACTTGCTTTTCAAAATGCTCTGGAAAATTTCATCAGTATGTTGAACTGTTATATGCTTGAAGGCAAGAAGCAAATGGCCTGTTTCCTCTTTGTGTCAAAAATAGCAAGAAATACTTTAATCCAGAGGAGTCTCACAGAGATCAAGAAAAGTATTATCTTAAAATATTGTAATTTCTCAAAAGTCTAGGTTGTATTTTCTGTGCCTTTGGCATATGAGAAAGCAAACGCTACATTGGAATTAAGGATTAAAAAGCATTTCAATGATAAAACCCCGCATTCATTCGTTCCTAACTTCTGGATTTTAAATGCAATCTTCGTTTTATCTCACCTAAGAAGAAGAGTGTGCGTTTGGTTTTCTTATTAGAGTCTGAGCTCAAAACCCTGTGTAACTACTTAAGGCCCAGAAACAATTCACAAGGATAGAAAGGTGAACCATATTTCATATGAATGTGAGACGGCAGGTCTGGGCCAGCAGCCGGCCCCTCCCTCACCCTTGGCTTTGCAGACATTCGCCTCCTCTGCCTCAGGCCTCAGGGATCCAGACCTGTACATTATTCATTTTGCCTTTGGCACCCAGAGCACACCTTTCAAATACGTGGACAGATGGATGGACATGGCTATGCTAATAGTCACTTCCCCGTTGCAAAATGTACCTGAAAATCACATTTTCCCAAGCTTCCCCTCAGGCATTTTAAATGCTCAAAACCAGGTAAATTTTTCAATTTTACACTGAAGTTAACAAGTACTCTACTGTGCAGGAGTTTTACTCAATTCCAAAAGGAAAAAGTATTTTTTAAAAGTTATAAGCAGCTTAAATATGGTTTTGCACAATAAGCTATTTCACTTGGTTTTTAATCTGTATCAAAACTGGACAGTAAAATTTTTACTACTTCCTAACTGGTTCTGGCAAAGGTTTGATTCTATGTCCTTACTCTCTCTGTTCTTTCACAAATCTCAGGAAATTAAGGATAAAATGTGTGTTAACAATGTTTATGTTACAAATGCAAACATAGGGAAGTCAGGAAACATTTTAACAAGGAAACATTTAATAGTCATTTTAATTCATTCATGCTGTTCTCATGTAAAAACCATATATTTTTGTCCTGTTTTCCAAATATACAGTTTATTGAGGAATTGATATGTCTATGTAAATCCTTATTCACAGGAGAATCTTTACTTTTGCTTTTGTTGAATTTGTAACCCAAATAAATTGAATTACTCAATTGTTTCACATGTAACATACCCACAGTGAAGAGCCGACTTTTTCTTAGTGTATTTCTTAGTAACACCTGTCAGGACAGCTAATCAAATAGACTTCACAGTCTACTCTGCCTCCACAAAAGCTATGTTCTTTTTGCTCTTTGGTATGAAACATACCAGAGATGATGGGTAACATGAGCAAATTTAAATTCCATATGAATTATCCTTGACATTTGTATTTTGCTTTTACCTTCAAGAAGGGCTTTTTCTGATGAACTCTCTGTATCAATAGAGATTTTGAAGAAAACAGAAAAGAGATGCACAAAACTGAGCATCCTACAGAGTGCCTTTCTAAACAGAAGACGATGCCGATCTTCCGACTGAGCTCTGCCTGGACAGGATGTGTTAAGGGCAAACAATTTCCTCTTCCTGAGCCCTGCACAAAACATGTTAAGGATCTAACTCCCAATGCAACAGATTTCTTGACATCTAATCACAGCTGCCTGGTTGTACTGCTAATGGTCTATTAAAATTCCAAATCAGCTTATTAGTATCTGTGTGTTTCTTCAGTGAATGAAACAAGAATTCCAACAGAACTGTCTTTTTAAGTCAGCAACAAAGCTGGAAACCATCAAAATGATAAGGTACAAAAACCTACAGAATTCATCTTTCACTTGCTATCAAAGGAAAGGAAAACAACAACAAAAAAAATGTGAAGGTCATTCAACATAGCAACAACCTCTCTCCTAATAAAAAATAAAATGCCGTGTATGCAGATATTGACCAAGACAAAGGAGAGAAGTTATGTCTATTCAAAAATTTTCACACTGAGTGGCCATTTTCATTTGATGATCTTTAGCACGGTGAGAAAAATTAGTAAATTTAACATCTGCATATACCATTTAAAACAAGATAGTATGGTAAAATGATCTATAAAGAGAAATAATTTACCTAAAAGGAATTGAAGTTAAAAAATAAAAATCTTCTTAAAAACTAAAAAAAAACAATCTTTCCCCAGAGACGAGGGGGCCTATGCTCTGTTTGAAAGTTGCATTGTCAATAGGCATCCACGAACAGTTAGAGTCTGAGCGCAGGCCCTAAGGATGTTGATGAGGGTCCTATGACATCTCTGTTGTCTGTAGGGAGACCCGGGGCCATACACATAGTACACAAGCACCACCTGCAAAACAGTAACAGAATCAACTGCCCTGGATGCAGACTCCTCTGCCATTTTTTTAACCGCTTCGGTAGGAACGCCGTCTATAGTCAACAGCCACAGAAGAACGTGCACAGCAACTTTAGCTGACAGCCGTGATATGACTTTTCTAATTTTTCATTTATCAAAATAAAATTGTGAACATTTAAAAATAACGTAATGAAAACATATATGTATACGTTACCTGCCTGTAAAGTAAAACAGGCTTTCAGTGCTTTAAAGCTCTCCTCACCACACAAGAGCAAAACGGACTCATCATCGATCCACAGCACAAACTATCGTGGGGACTGTGAGTGCCACCTGTGGGCAAGGTTTCGTGGCAGGTGAGCGTCGTACCCAAGTGGTTAAAGACCAAGCCAGCCACTGGAGTTGTTGAGCAATCCAAAGAGTAGAGCTCTACTAAGACTAACGTAATATTCTTCTGTTACCAAGGAGGCTGGAGCATACCAATTTGTTCTCAATATTTTTTTAAAAAATGTGAGAAGTGTAACATTTTTACACCAGTGTTGTAGTTCAATGTACATTTCAATAGTGAAATATAAACAGGCCTGGGAAATCCAACTCAAATAAAAAATGGACATTTTAAAATGTGCCTACTCTAAAAGTCAACATGGCTGTCTTTGGCTCTGTGGTATTCTGAAATTATCACTCTGTGGAATAAGTAAGATTTTTCCCTTTTTTACAAAAAAGGGAAAGTTCCAAAACAGGTTTATTATTATGATCATTATGACGTAACTTAAATTTTCTGAAAAAAAATTTTAATGTTTTAAGAAAATATTGAATATGGCTTTCAAATTCCCTAAATGAATCTACATATACAGGGAAAAAAAATCCCTAATGCCAAATATAAAAGTCATATCCCTTCTTGACCCTTCATCTGGGAGCCAAGTTCAGGTGGGTACTCACAATTTCTCACCTACTGGTGGACGACCACACCCTCTTACCTGTAACTCAAACCTGGCATAGGTTTAGGTAATTTCACCAGTTATCAAAAGGGAAACATTGGATCCTGTTCTTGCAAAGCAAATAACGCCGAGTTTACAGAGGACAGGAATTTCCACAGGGAATACCACATATAATATGTTCCTCGGGTAGACCCAGACATGTACACCAAAGCGTTCCAATACTACATTTTCTATGGACCAACTAAAGTCAGACTCCTAGAAGGAACAATTATTGGTCCCTACCACATCTATGAAATGCCTATATTCTATTACTAAGGTATTAAGCATGTTCAGAAAGAGTGTTCCCTGTTTTGGTCAGATCTACTTCTTCAGCATTGCCTCAAGTTTTAGAGAACAAATTTGTGAAACGATATTGAATAACTAAAGTATGTCCAAGGAGTGTAATCAAAATTCTGAAAGTAATGTCAAATGACAAATGATTTTAAAAGAACTGGAGATATTTAGCCTGTAAAAACAAGACAAACTGTCTTGTACACGTCTCATTGCAATTTTATAGAAAATATTTTTTTCGTGTAGAAAAGGCTTAATTTTTGTTGGTTATAAGAGGTAAACAGATTTTAGCTCCGTATAAGGAAATACTTTCTCATAAATAGAATATATTACGTTGTCAAAGATAGGGGTACCTCTCCTAAAAGAATTCCCATTCACCATCTGTTAGCAATACTTTAGCACTAAATAACAGGTCAGATTCTAGCCTCTAAGGTAGCTTTAAATTCCAGGTGCCTAATAGTCTATATATTTGGTTAGCTCCTAACATATTATACTGAAACAACTTTTTGCATGAGAATTCTGAATCATTTCTGGACCCAAGGGTTTCTTCGAAAGCAACCCATTAAGTAGTCAAAAATACTTGATTTGATGCCAGTAGATATGATTCCCATTATCTTACAGATTGGGTTATAGATATAACCATGAGAACACAAACATCAATGTTAGACCTAAGTTTAATACCTAAGTTCAAATCATCCTCTACCATTTAAAACCTGTTGTGACCTAGACAAGTCTCTTAACTTCACTAAGCTTTAATTTCCTCATGTGTAAAATGGGATAACAGTATTTAGTGTGCAGGATTGTTACATGGGGTTAAACAGGATAATGAACATAAAGAGTTAAGCAAAGTCCGTGGCTCAAAGAAACCCCTCCATATAGGGCAGCTGTTGTTAGACAACTCATCTTGCCCTACAACGCGCCTACAATCTGAGCTCGGAATGTTCCCTTCCCCTGTACAGTTTGAATAACACTTTCTGCACACACCCTAGACATACACATATATAGAGGAGGATAGGTAAGGAAAAGGGAGGGATACAGAGTTTTGGGTGCATAATCCTAAGGAAATATGTCTAATATACACACACAACTATTTTTTTGAGCTTGTTATTTTAAGATTATTGTAGAGTCACACACAGTTATAAGAAATAGCGCAGAGAGATCCCATGTACTCTTTACGCATACCTTCTTATGTCACGCTATCTGTGTATGTTGTTGGGCTTTGTTGTCAGTGTTTTGCCCTCCATCCAATGTATTGATGCAGACAAAGAATGAAAATACTGAATATTGCTGAACTGACTTGGCCATGCAAACACCAAGAACCTGGACATGCTCCCCTGAGATCTGTGCAGTCACTCTCAGTTTCACCCTAGCCAGGCACACTGTCACTCCCTGCGGAATTTTCCTTTCTAGATGACATCTCACCACTGCGTGGTGAAATGCAGAACCCCTGTTCTGTAGAGCTGAACTTCTTGGGTTCTTGGAAAATGGTAGTGTTGTGGCTCGCTGGGCAAAGGATGTAGTTTGTGTCTAACATGGGAATATTCCAATTTCTATTGATTAGATCAATTAATATTCCAGTGCTGGGGTGAGGTGGAATGTTTTCTTTCCTCCAAAAACAATTACTCTATATTGACTGAGCTCTAGGGGAAATGTATCCTAGGATATGGCTGAGGTTGGTTTCAATACAATTGGAGTCTTTCATGCGGAAAATTCTCTATTTAGCAATTACATGCAATGAGAAAACTTGAAATTCATAAGTGGTTGAGTAAATCACAAGCCATGAAGAGTGCAGTAAGAGCCAAAGAGAGAAAATCTGGGCATTTAGTCAAGTACACCAAACCAATATTTCCCCCAAAATGGCCAATCAACAAAATCTGTGGGGAGCATTAAAAAAGCACATATTTCTGCACCAAAACCCAACCCCTGATGGTTCTAAATTCAATGGATTAAGGCAAGGCCAGAGAAACAGCATTTCTAGAAAGCTTCATGGGACATTCTGTTTGAGAGCCAGTTCTCAACCTACCGCTCTGGGCCACCATATTTCAATGTGACCACTGTGTGGTGTGCTCAGATTAAGAAATGAAAATGCACCCCTCCCTTCACCTGCACTTTCAAAACTTTTTAACTTCTTTTATATTAAAATTATTGTTTACAATGATGATGATGAATCCAGTTTTTCAAATTACTTCATAGAGACTATCTAGTTGGAGATGGTATGATGCCAATTTCTTGGAAGACTATGACACTGATTCATTACAAATTTGAAGAGAAAAAATACTATACCACACTGCCAGAATATTTCACTCATGACAAAAAAAGAAAACCCTCACTGATGCCAACCCTCTTATAGCCTATCCAGCAGGTGGTGAAGGTGGGTGACTCGCAGGATGGTTGCCCAGGGGCACATCCGCAATAATGAAACCAAGAGATCTTCTTGGCAGAGTGTCCCCACCCCTACCCCAGCCGTGACAAACTCCCGTGCACCGTGCACCACCACAAACCCTACCCTCAACACCCTCACTGTCTGTGTACATCAGAATCATACCTGCAAAGAAAATAGAAAGGTTGGGAGTCAAATCTCTGGTGCTAGGAACATCAACACATTTTTAATTAAGCACCTGTCTGAATACGGACCCATTATACACTTTAGCAATAAAATTAAACATTGTCACTGTCTGCTTTTTAATAGCTTACAAGCATCTCATATTTAGAGTCCCCAAGCTAGAATTTCAAGATATATCCCCTTAGTCTTTGGCTGTCAAATAATTACTGCACGATTTTTCTCACTTTCTCTTCACTTCATAGACTATTTATAACTATGCTTAAAGTGTTAGACTCACATGGGCATACATGGTGCATAAACATAAAAGAATATTAAGAGCACGCAAAAAGTATTATGTATTATGCAATGTCAAATAAAGTCATGTTCCCCACAGTGCAGGAAGGATGGAGCCCAGAGGAATTGACCCAGATGGTTCATGGAAGGCCTCCTGAGGAGAGATCTTCACTCCAGGAAAAGGTGTGTTTTAAAGATGTGGATTGTCAGATACAGCAGACTAAAGGAGCAGAGGATGCAATAGAACAGGTAGATGCGGGCATCTCCCTTATGTGCCAAAATCCCCCAGTCTCAAATGATGACAATGAACACGGAGGTGCAGTGTCTGACCACACAGTAGGTCTCAGAGTCTGGGCCCAGACCAAGAGCATCAGCAACACCAGGAACTTGTCAGAAATGCAAATCTTCAAGCCCCATTTCAGATCCACCGAATCAGAAACTCTGGGTTTGGGATGCAGTAACCCCCTGTTTTAACAAAACCTCCAGGTGATTCAGATGCACGCTCAAGTTTGAGAACCACTAGATTACAGGAAATAGAAATCTGACAGGTCTGATCAGACATCTTCTCTCAGGCTGTAAGAATCAAAACCTCTCTTCCCACTCTGATATAGGATCTACCTGCCACCTGCCTTCACTCCTCCACATTTCTCTCTTCTTCCCTCCTCTTCCTTCCCCCCCTCCCTCCTCCCCCCAACACACGCACACGCACACACACAGACAGCCAAATGAACACCTGTATAGGGTTCAAAGAACTGAACAAACAGCCCTTACTTTTCCTTTTCTTGGAGAACGTATCTCGTAATGTGTGAATAGAGCTGGGGCAAGGGGTGGAATTTAAACAATCCCTAATTAGGGAAGGCGGCCCCACATATTTATCACATTATACTGTTGTGTATTTACCCCTTGCCGCTTTTGATGCATTTGCATATAATCTTTCATAATTCAATTCACTCGTTTAAATCATTCCTTTTATTTTCACATATTTATTCAGAAGGGAACTGTTCATTTTTGCAGCTCACTGGGACCTCCCAGTGGCAATCGTGTGTCATTTCAGGCTCAGCTTTTATCTTGGCAGCTTTGGGGGAACCAAATCCTCAGCATTTCCCCTGAAACAGAACCAATGCAAGCGTTTTATCTGAGACGGCCTCCATCAGCTGCCCAGCGGAAATCTCCCCAGATGTTGGCTTTGACTTCTTACATCGATCAAACTCCGTATTCCGTCACTTGCTTTAGTGGGGATGACAGCTGGCAGGACACTGGTCAACTTGGAAATCGACCAGGAATACATACAATAAAAGACTGTCAGAGAGAGGCGTCCTGTGATTCCCTTCCTCAGTCACCTCGAAGTTTCCTTCCTAGGGTTTCCATTTCTACCACCCTGCCTTTGAAGTTGTGTCTGCTCAGGGTAACCATTTCCAACTGGAGTTTTCAATACAGCCTTGTCCCTCCTCTCGATTCTGGAACATTCAGTGGCTCCTTGGCCTCGCCATTGCTCTCCTGTGGCAGTCGCCTCTGCCCTCTGAACCTGCCCTCCCAGGACAGCCTCCTCGGACACCTGGGTGGCAGGCCCTGCACCCAGCCCTGCATCAGCTTTCGTCCTGTCCCCTGGCGAGCGCCTCAGCCAGGGCTTGGGGCTTACTCGGCGATATCACCCTCCCAGAAGCCGGGTGCCTGTCACCAGGTCAATCTCAGGCTAACGACACCAAAGGCCATTTCCACTTAGACAAGCACTTTGCTGCCGAAGACGCTGGTGTCTCTCCAGTCTCCCACTCCGAGTCCCTTTGCCCTCGTCTTTGGCTTCAGTTAGCTGCGCTGCCCGAGCCAAAGCCGCCTCCTTGAAAGGTTGCTGGAAGGTGGTTTCCAGGAACTGGTGTTCTCACATCACTGCAGGGCTCGACTCTCTGCTGATGCAGTCCCACCTAGCAACCGGCCTGTCAACGTCAGTGTCCTTCTCAGAGCCCGGTCACAAACATATCGGATGATGTCTTTTCAAAGTTCAACCCCACCCCCTTGGCCTTCTCTGCTGAAATGTCACCCGAGGGCACCCTGCACTTCATTCACTCCATTCGTCCTGTGCTACCTTTCAAGAAACAAAAAGCTTTAGCTTCCACCCGGCTGCCTCCTGTATACAGAAGGTCTGTTTTGCTTCCCACCTGAACTGCTTTAAGATCAACATATACCTTTAGTTAATCTGCGTCCAATATTCTTTGTAAAGAAAAATTTATGTACGTCTTTGCTGGGTATATGCATACATTTGTAAAATCATACCCTTGGTGATATTAATATATTGTGAAAAGGAGCTCACCTTTCCAGGTACGGCTCACTTAAGCTGATTTGCTCTCAGAAGGCAAACAGAAACAAGATTTACCAAATTGGATATCTCCAAATTAAGTAGAATAAAGTTCAAATTCAGGATTTTCTTGCAAGGCTCAGAGTGGGGAAGGTACACAAGGCAATAAATGCCCCGACAGAGCAGGAGTTTTTGTGCCGTAGAGACTGAATTCCCGTCCCAGCTGCCACATGTGTATAACCTGGGGAAGTTGCTCACTTCCAAGGAGCTTCAATATCTTCATCTGAAAAGTGGGCTAATACTTCTACCGCTGCCAGGAAGATTCAGTGAGATGCTAATTGGAAATCCCTAAAACAGTCCTGAAAGCAGTGAGTATTCCATTAATGGTAGTTATTATTTCAGCAAGGGTTAATAGAAGCTACAATTTTTCCAGTGAGTTGTTCCAATGGGTCACTCTCATCTGCCTCTTACACTCGGTACATGCTGCTCCTTCTGCCCTGAAACCAACCCTTCCTTCTTCAGTACTTGCCCTCCACCTCCCTGGCCCAGCTACAGATTACTTCTCCCGTAATCCCTCCAATTGCCTGGTGGTGGATTAGGTTTCCTCCTGTAGGACATCTCTCACTGATTTGTTTTCACATATTTCTCCTACCATGCCATGGACATCTCTGTCTCTGCCCATTCGCACTGAACTTAAAGTCTCCACTGGGCCTATCTACCCGGTTCACTGTCATGTCTGCAGCCCCTGCTTGGCACACTGTGGGTTTCCAACAAACACTGAATGAGTAAATGAATGACAACCATTAGATGGCTTCCTTAGAAGAAAAACTAAAATCCAAGGAAAGTAAAAAGTAGTAGCATTACTTATTTTGCAATCTTATAACTGCCGTTAAGCCTCCTTGAATTATTTCTTCACAAAATATGAAATCTGTTCCCAAGAGCTCTAGCACATTGTTCCCCTCACTCCCAGAATATTGCACAAAATGATTCCTCAGTTTCTCTTTTTAATATATGATCATAAAATGTGTTTATCATGTTTTACATCTTTTGAATTCTTAAACTGACTACCCATTGATCACAGAGATACTAAGGAAGGAGGAAATCCTTGGTAGAAAAGTGTTAATAATTTACCAGTTGCAACTGTACTTTTACCTCTGAACACCAGGTGGGTAGACAAATTACTCATGTTTTTTAATCTAAGAATTTCTTACATTTTTATGGCCTGTCCTTTGGGCTTATTTATGATGGTTTGTGACAAAGAGACAACCTTTGCCATTATGATTTATACTCTATTAACAAAGGAAACACAAGAGATAAGAAACCCAAATTAAATCATGGCACTAGATAAGAAAACCCAAATTAAATCATAACACTAAAAAATCCAGGGAAGGTAGAGGGATGACTCATAATTTAAAATTAAAGCAGAGTACAGACCATGGACAAGGAAATATAGAAATTTTCAAAACCTAAACTAAAATACCTAGCATTTGCCAAATAGGTGATTTTGAAAAGTCTGTATCTTGTATTTGTGTCATCATAAAATAATGCCTAGCCATTAAAATATTTTAATGACATGTTTTAATTGTATTCTGCTTGTGCTTTTCTTTGCAAAACCAAACAATATATTTTGGTATGGTTAAAGTGTTAGTGGTCAGCAGTAGATAGCCAATATTTTTCTATGACTTTTCTATTAATGCTATTTATCACAAAATTGACCCAGACATCTATTATCATCTTTAGTAGTCTCTTAAAATTCCTTGAAGGTGAGTGCCAATTCCAAAATGACTGGGTTTCGGAGAAAGACAATTACCTTAGAAACAAAGAACTTGAGAGAATTGAGAGGAAAAAGTCCTGCCTTCGAGTCTGTCCAATAAAAGCACCTCTCATGATAGACACCAAAGGTTAGTTCAATAGAACAAGCAGTCGGGAGTGTATACCCAGCAATCCAGACACTATACAGCTATATACGACCTGAGCAAACACGAATGTCCAGCACAGGGATCCTTAATAACAGGAGTTAATATGACCTCAGAACTAACTGATGCTAACTAAGGCCACCTAAAACACAACTATCCCATTAATACTACCACATAATTATCCAGAACACTGTCTTTGATTTTATGAGGAGCTTGAAAGCCGAGCAAATATTGGCATTGGGCTTGCAGGTAATATGCTAGCTAGACTTAATTTCACATCACAAACTCAAACATGGCAAAACCTGGGTGTGTGACTTGTGTGTGAACCACTTCCAGGCTTCAAAAAGTAGATATAAAGAACTGGGTCCACATCCATACACACTAACAAAAATGTCTGTTGTTTTTTATTTTGCTTTGCCTGTACCCTGTACTTTTGCAAATTTATGTACCTGCTCCATTCCCAGTTTTGTTTCTTATTATTACCTTTTTAATTTCAAATGCATTTATTTGACAATTTTTATTTCTTCCACCTACAGATTTCCATGAAAACTAAATTAAAAGGAATTAGAAAGAAACTCAGTATGTTAATTTTCTTTTAGCTTTATCAATAAACTTTCTTGTCTGATTTACTTATGGTCAACTTTAATTCTTTTATATCTATTAAAAGAACCCAAGGTGTCCAGCTTGTTTTCAAAGTTTAGTACATGCAAATATCTTCTTGAATCGAAAATCCTACCCAGTGGACCTGTTTTACTTCCAATGGATATTTGTAAATTATTTATTTGTTTATATGCAAACGTTGCTACCTAAAACAAGTTAGACAGGGTCTCTTGCCTCTAAAGCACAGGCATTTGTAGAGAACACCAAGCTCCTGGAATCTGAGGCCTTAATGAAAAAAGGAACAATCCACTCTGTTATGTTTCCTCATCTTTTTTCTTCCACAATAACAAGTTTGCACTATTGATTGCAAATATATTAGTAAGTTACTCAATGCCACTAATTTTTTATCTAAAAAAAAAAAAGAGTATGAATGTGGAATGAAAAAACATTTTTCTAAAATTCTGGTAGATAAAAATTGGTACAAATAAAAGAAGATATATCATTAAATTCTAAGACAAAAGATTTTAATGCAGTACATAGTTTCCTAAAGTCAGTTTATACAGTCTGGGGCATAAAACTCTTGTGGTTTACCTATGTGTAATTTTAAGCTACAGAATATCACCTGCAGGTTGATATGTCTGCTGGGAGCAATAACTATTGTGTGATAATTTCCACTAAAACCTTGATAATCAGTAGTTTCATTCTATTGGAAATCCAGAAAGTCACTGTAAGAATTGAACTGAGGTTTTTAATAACATAGTCTAACTTGTCAAAGAGCCATATAAAAAGGCACAAAAATTCACAATATAACTCCCTTGAAGTTAACAAATCAAACCCAGTCATAAAAATTTTTTTTAGAAAAAGCCTATTCAAATTACGTATTCAGAAATTAAATTATGGTAAAATTGAATCTAGAAGAGTATGAGTAAACTACAGCAAAAAGATAAAAGAGTGAGCTAGTACATAGAAAGTGGAAAAGGAGAGATGGTGTGTGGGGGCAGGTGTTAAAATTTGCGAGTAAATACTATAAACAGCATAAAACAATAGACGCGGGACTCTGTGTTTGACAGATTGGCACATAGAGAAGGAGGAACTTTAAAGAACCATATGGTTGGTTTGGTCCTAACAGTGTCTTTGGAAGGCCACTTTATCTATTCTACCTAAAAATAACTTAGTAATAATTGTTAAAAAATTTTTTTTAGCAGAGGAACAATTTTTTCACTTGTTACCCCAAGATGCCTCTGCTGCACCTACAATTCTCAGGTCCCTAGAAGCCTCTGAGGCAACTTTCAGGAACCTTGGAACTCTACTGACCAGCTCAAAAACCACTGCAGTATCAAATTCATATTTGTCAGGGTCAACAGATACTAATATAGCTTGGGGGAGGCGGAATGTAGAGCCTCCAAAACAATCTCAAAATACACCCACACCCTATCTCTTCGTGTTGGCGTGCCTCGGGACTCAGTCCTTGTTTTATTCTGTGTAATCTACTCACTCTGCTCCTGCAGGAGCTCCACAGATCTCACCTCTACGCTGGCAACTCTGAGGTGATGCCCAGTAGCTCAGCCGGGACCCTCCTGCACACGCCGTGCTCGGTGCAGGGGGAGGACCCGTCGGCTCTGGCTTCTAGATGCACCACTGCGCGCCCCCACCCCCGCGCAGATTCCTCTCCTGCCTGGATGGCCCCCTCGCTGGTCTCTTGCCCCTACATCCTGTTCTCAAAACACCAGCCAGAGTGGTCCTTACACAAAGAAATATTATTTCACTCCTCTACTCAAAACCAGCCAGAGAGTCTCCATCTCACCAGAAGGAAAGCCAAAGATCTTTCCATGGCCTACAAGGTCACGGTGGACACTGTTATGTGCTGCTCAGACCCTCTTCAGAACGACTTATTATTACCCTGCTGCTGGAACTGCTGTTGGCAGACAGCCCGCAGCTGTCAGCATCTTCAGGGATTGCCTCAGCGGAAGAGTCACCTCGCCCAAGGTCACAGAGTCTTCCCAGGACAGCCCATATCCAGTGACAGAGCCACGAGGGTTTATCAAGGCCCAGACGTCTGGCCCCAGTTAGCAACTGCTCTGAGAGGCAACTCTAGGTGCCGTTCTCCATGAGGGTGCCGGCTCGGGCTGTGGTCGTGCCTGCCATGTAGCTGAGCCTCCACTCTGTCCTGCTTCCTTCTGCTCCTTTCCATAGTGCTTCACTCCAACAGCATCCCTAATAAATGAGCGGCTCACCCGATTCCCTCCCAGAGTCTCTTTCCAGAGAACCCAGCCTGCAACAGTCTGACGTGATCCAGCTCCCCGCAGCCCCTGTGACTCCATGTCTCACCGACCTCCCTGCTCACTCTGCTCTGAGCCAGCACCCTGGCCTTGGATCTTTCTTCAAAAGGATCAAAAGATCAGCATGCTCTGCCTTAAGGTCCCCACACATCTGCTCCTTCTGCCTGGATCACACTTGCCGAGATATCTGCACTGCTACCTCCCTCGCCTCCTTTCAGTTTTGCTTAAATGTCACCTTCTAAGCACACCTACCCTGACCTACCCCAGTAGGAAATGGGAGAAAAGTATTAAGGAAGAACAGCTCTCATTTTTTTTTTCTGTTTTTGCTTATCTTTCAGGGTGTATATTTCATTTTGAAGAAATGACTTCACTTATTTTTTTAAAAGTTTGAAAAGTACTGTTTTAAACACATAAAGACAATGCAGTGGTGAAGGACACAGGCTTTAGGCCCAAACAGAGTTGGGCTTGAACCTCCCAGCACGGCCACTCTGCAGATGAGTGGCGTGGCACCTGTCAGCCACAGCATCTTTACCTGTGAAGTTGGGGGTAAGGATATAATTGGTACTTCTGAGAAGGTTGTGAGGAGCAGATGACTTTGTATAAATAACAGACCCAAAACAACAGAGATCCATGTAAATATTGGGCATTACTGGGAGAAGGTCCACCAATCACTGGCATGTATTTGCATCCTACAGATTGGGGTCCTAGGAAATACTCTCTCAACTATGCTCAGCTCTGAGCGGACTGACACTTTCCACCGAGCAGAAAGAACCCATCCCAGTAGAGCAAGTGCCACCTTGAGGGCATGGAAACAGCCTAAAAAATGTCACTGAGGACACAGGTTGTCAACCAATACAGTCTAGGCAATTGCAAAGTACAAACTCCTAATTTTTTGCCCTTTTTGCTCTGATTTATTTACTTTAGACTTTATTCTAATCTCTAAGGCACATGTGAAAAAAATCACACAGAATTTCAAATATCTAGGTGTATCTATGATCATGAGAAGCGCTTTAAACTTTAAAACCAGCCATATGTCTGATTATTTGAGATTAGAGGCCTAAATCCTTTCATTTATATTTTTAACCCACAGTTGTTATATTTATTTTTGTTTCTGTGATACAAAATAACTGCAGTTGGCTTAAAAATAAAATAACTCCTCTAAGACCTCAACTGTTGTGTTTGCTTCCATTCATTTTTCATTTGCTAGAGTGACATGTCCTTGCCCATAACCTCCAATCCACAAGCCTGACTGATTTCAGAGGTTACGCTGGAGGTCCCCTGGCCAGCAGGGAGAGATGACAGACCACCTATCAGCTGGCACTAATAAAAACCATGGAAGTCTAAGATTTACCATTACATTATGTATCTGCCTGTTCAGATTTATTTGCAGATCCTACTATGGTTAATTTCTTTATTTCTAAAGAATCACATCAGGCTATGTTTAAGAGAGTTAATAACAATGTTCATTGTAGGAATATTATTAAAAACCATCATTTTGCAATTACACATTAAAAAATAATAACTGCACCGTTTATTAAAATAATAATGATAAACAGTGACATAAGAGATAAGGAGAGCAGACAGGAGCTGTGCAGTGTGACTTCGCCAGGAGTTCCCATTACCATGTAAGTAGAGTGTGGCCCCGAATGCTGATGGAAATAGACTGGGAGCAAGTTACCTCAATTCCTGCAGATCCATGTGCTGTGTCTGGGAAAATCTCTGTCTGGGGTAAGGCAAATTTGGTAAACTATTTTCTATCCTCATAGCAGTGTGTGTGTGTGTGTGTGTGTGTGTGTGTGTGTGTGTGTGTGTGTGTGTGTGTTTCCCTTTGGGAAAGTCAGTGATACATCCAATTATTTAGGGTTTTCTTTAAAGTGATAATTGGCTGGAAATTGCCTTAGCGCTTCCATGTCCTCAATCAGGACATCATCATGCACTTCTTCGATTTTTCTTCATAGCTTTATACAACTTAATATCCAGGCTAGGGAAACTGGAAATTTCCTCTAGGTCAAACAACTCCTTAAATCTACCTACAAATTTATTTTCTTTCTCCAACCTGAATTTCATGACCCAGAGGATGATGGTGGTTTCTTTGCACAGATGGTCAAAGGTAACAAGGAGTTCTTCCAAGAAAGGATGAGCATAGACCACATCCGCTGCCAGGATATAGTCAAAATTATTGGAAGACCTGGGGAAGTTTTTATCTAAATCTACTCCCCAGGAAAGTTCTTTAACCTGAGGCAAATGCTTGCTTTTCATCTTGGTGTTTCGGGAAATGTTATACTGTAGGTTTCCAAGTAATTCAGGTAAATCTGTGGCAGTCACATGAGCACCTGTGAAACAAAGAACAAAAGAAAAAGTAATCCTTGTGGGATAAGCTAAAATAATCAAAAGTTTGAAGCCAACACGCACCTTGCAATTCTGCACAATTGTTAGTGCCAAGGAAAGGACTGATCAGTACATACACACAGAAAGGGAATCCCTTTCAAAATATATGTTAAGGCAGCTATAGACTGCTGTTTAAAGAAAAATAAATGAGTCCCATGGTACTTGTGCACACCATTGCATTTCTCTGTTCTCTTGGCTTTTTGTTTGTGGTTTGTTTCGTGGTGATGGCTGTTTTCTATTTCTCTACTACATGTTAGGAGAAAAATAATAGAGAGAAAGGGAAATTCAAAATATTTGGTACCCTCATTAGAACAATCAGAAGTCACTGATGTAAGCATCTCCCTAAAAGAATTCAGTCACATGGATCGAAGGAGAGTATGTAACATGGGGCATTCTATAGTTGAACGAGAAGACCTTGCATGAGAAGTAGTGGGAGGAAAGAAGGTTTTTTGATGACATCATATGGAAAGTACAACGACATCCATGTTTATGCCCAAGTTTTCAGCTTGACCCCATCATAAGTGTTAATCTTCCCACCAAAAGGTGTTTAAAGCTACAACATGCATATCATATGGTGCTCAGAAAGCCAAAGATCATAGATACATGACAGAATGCTTAAAGATGTAAACAATTTCCAAGTTGAAAATGCATAGTGGTGGTCATTTACAGGAAGAAAAATTCACAGGAGAAAATTTGTAGAAATTTGGTCCCTAAAGTGAACTTTGAACAGTACCAGGGCTTGAAAAAAAAATCTTTAAATAAATCTAGGATTGGCCAATTCCACAGCATCAGGCAAGCACAGACCAGGGTAAAGAATGGGAAAGCAGAATTGGAAGCTAAGTCTAGTTCAGCTTAGACCAAACTAGAACCCATTCCTTGGCCACATTGTCACAATATTTCATGAAAATGTTAAAATGAAAGAGAAATATGCATATCATTGGTAGAATCACAGAAATATAAGCCTTTATATTCTACTGTGGGTGGGTCTATCATTTTCAACAAATCTTTTTAAAATCCTAGGATAAGGAATATACCTCTTCCCATATTAAATGTAAACTATCTGACTATTACACTTAATATCTTTGTGTCTAGAGAGGTAAACACCACCACTTTCTAAATACTGACTAAACAAAGCTTTCATCTTTTGATATTTGTTTCAAGTTAAACAAACAGACCAAAGGGATCAATGCTTTTTAATAAAACAAATGGCTTCCCAAAACACAAATTCTGAGACTTTCAGGTATAAATCAAACAGTGACTCTGACTCTATCCATACTAAATGGAATAGTGACTTTGGAAAGTAGTACCAGGACAGAGTAATTTTTCAAAAATATATTTGGGAGGACTTCAAGGGTCCTATGTCTCTCCAGTGTTTAGAAAGTTGTAAATTGCTGAATCTTGAATTCCTCTCAAGATTTTAGAGTGGCAGGTGTGCACTTTTGAAGATCAAGTAAATCAAGACAGATTTGGGTAGTGCACACCAGAGCAGGCAGCTAAATTAGGGCAATGAAATAGATAATAACAAAAAAAGAGTGAACTGAAATAGGCTCCAGCATACATAGAGACTATCACACGCTTAGTTGGAAAAGATGCTGGTGAGAGAAGTAGAGGTCATGAAAGAAGAATGGAAATGAACTGAGAAAATAAATTCAAGGACAAATACCTAAAAATAGAAGTGGACATGTGATTTTTATGTGATCTATAATACTTCTTCCCTATTCTAGCAGGTGCTTTTTCATAAAAGCATAGCACTTCAAAACCCAAAAGGAATCTACAGCTACATGGGAACACTGAAATAGCACTAAAATCTAAAGTGCATCAGAATCAGCAGCAATAGATCCTGTCTCTGCCTGGTATTTCACACACCTACTATAGCAACCAGCAGGCTTAAGTGCACCTCCCATTTAGATACTTTATCTAAGGCCTGTGACTTAGCACTTTATCAAAGAATCAACACAACTTACACAGAAAGTTCTAAAAGAAGCCAGGAAGAAGACTTTAAGATTGGTAGAGCTTCTTGATGAAGCCCAATCAAACAATTAAAAAGTTACAAATAGGCCCAGGTCATAGTACATTGGATAGTAAAACAACTAATGATATTTGATCATTAAATTCTCTGACCCCTATTCAATCAAAAAGATCTACTTACCAAGTAAACTTGCCACAATGGAGACCAGCCCTGTTCCAGCTCCAATTTCAATCACATTTTTGTCAATCATGTTATACTGCTTTGCATTTGTTTCCAGGAAATAGCACAGAACAAGGGCCTACAAGAGTTTAAAAAAAGAAAAATGTGGTGCTGTCCAAATAGTAACAGAAAATAAAACTAAATTCTATTAGATAAATATGCCACTGATGCTATGATATGTGTGTATACGTGTGAGCATGTGAGTGTATTTGTGTGTGTACATGCACATCACTCCAAATTATCATCAGCAGAAGTACATCTACTGAAAGGTTCAACATTTTGGCTAGAAAAAGCTTTTGGGGATTGTTAGGAAAAAACCAGAGATAACTAAAAATACAGAATTCAGTTGCTTAGGTTTGATCATCTTTAAAGGAAGCACCTTCTAATACTACTAGTCATTTCCAAGTAGTGTAAAGGGTTGAGAAAAGCAATGGTGGTTGGTCCACTACCTTTCATAGGACAATCGGTAAAGGAGTGGGGGCCTTTTAGAATATTCTGCACGTGAGACTCATAGTTTCATTATAATTATTCAGTTCAAATGCCAGCAAAATGGGAAATAAAAATGTTTACTATTATAAATTTGTTAAAAAAAAAACTGAAGGAATAAACAACTTTATTATTCCTACAAATTTTGATAAAAATCCAAAATAGAATTAATTGGTAGAAGCAATTTCCTAATCATGTGATTTCTAAAATTTAATGTTATTTGAGGTCACAAAGTAAGACTATGGAACCTATTTTCTTTTTCCAAGTAGAATATAATAATGAACCAAACTGGCTGGAAAGTAATTAGAATGTAGCAAATTTTGTGTGAAATTATACCGATGGCCAAACAACAGCACCGTAACAGTCCATGGCTTCAGTAATCCGAATCTCATGACCAACAAAATGAAAACCTTCCCAGGCAGTGGTTGTTATCAGAGTTGGAGTGAAACACCTTGCCAAGATCTCTGTGACCACCTGCTTGTCATCATAGTTTTCTCTGATCTCTGAAAGTAGAAAAAATAAAGGCAATGGCTGCGTTAGTAAATCCATGAAAAAGGAGAAGAACCAGATGGAAATGCAGTATTTCTACTCAGTCTAAGTGACTTTTGAATAGTCAGTGACTTTAGATGAAATAAAATAATCTAATACGTTAAACTATTTGAAATAACTCATAAACTAACATTTCATACATCAGGGTAACAACATCTTTCAGATTTTTACTGAAGCTGAAAATCACCACTAGCCATTTCTGCAATGCTACATGAAACAAAGAATTGATATACTTTTTAAAAGCAATACATTTTAAGGGCCACCAATCAGTTCATATAGAATAAGAGAAAGATTAATGATGAAGTATGTGATCTGAACTTTCCATGTTGGCCACACAGTGCAATTCCAGTTACTTTACTCTGTGTGCCAGGCACAGCGCTGGGTGATGGAAATGGAGTAGTTAGCCAGACAGACACGGACCCTACACTGGGGAAAACTACAAATTCATAGACACAGTTTATCTGAACTTCAGCAGTACATGTGGTATCTCACAGCATCCCCATGAAGAAGTATTGGATTGGATGAAAGAGTTTTTCCACAGTGCCCCCAAAGCACATGGCTTTGATGCCCACCTGGGCAGACCTTTCTAATAATTGGTATGTTCTCAGCTTTGCCCTGACAAACATTTTCATCAATTGTTTGATGATACTGAGTATGATCAAATTTCAGATGGTATAAATGAGATAGGAACAACAAGTATGCTAGAAAGCCAAATGTGATCATAATATCTTGGTGAGATAAGAGTGGATTGGACACAACGATGTGAAATTTAATAAAGGTAAGTCTAAAGACCACATTCAGCCTGAGTTTAACCACGCTGCTTGAAAAGAGAAACAGATATATAGATTTAATTGGCCACAGGCTCAATATGAGTCCTTGGCATAATACAATTGTCAAAAAAGCTGTTACACCCAGGCCTTGTTAACAATATAATTTCTAAATGAGGTAGTAAAGGCTCTGTTCTAGTTCATGCTGGTCAGAGCATACTCGTACACCATGTTCTCAGGAAGCCCCACTGTAGAGAGATACTGAGAAATTAGAGCACCTGAGAGGTGAGAAATTTTTAAACTCAACCTTATAAAGAGGACAGTTTGGGGAGATCAACATGTTCATTATAAAGAAGAAAAGACCTGAGGGAACATAGCAGTTTTCACAAATTTAAAGGACTAGGAAATAGATGTATGTGTACGCGCATGCGTGCGTGTGTGTATGTGTCGCACTTAGAATCCAGACAGAACCATGTGTTCTCCAAAAGAGCTCCAACTTAACTACACCCCACAGGAAGGGCCCAGCCCACCACCCAACTCTACAACTACTGTAAACATTGACTCTTGACAGAGATGCAGAGAAAACAAAGACATAAAAAAATTAATATTCTTCAGCAAGAACCATCTCTTCTATTTAATATTTTTAACTGTACTACTTAAACAACTGCATGCATTCACATTCAGGGAGAGTTCTAAGAACCAAATAATATTGGTAATATGTTTTATTTGAACTTTAACTTTCATCTCACTATATGCACTTGCCTTGCTAATAAGATTGAAGGGGGCGGGGAGAGGGCAACATTTGCTGAGGAAGTTCTTCAGGGAAAAGTAGAGAACATTAATTGCTTCCTTGACCTTTAGCTGAATTTGTCCTCTTGGGCCTCCTTGCACACTCCTTGTAAATGTAGCACTTCTTTGACAAGTCACCTAAGGTATCAGGGATTAATAGATGTTAGAGTACACTAAATCCCAGGGGCATCTTCGAAAGTTCCAGTCTTTGATATAAAAACTTTGCTTGTGAATATTTACTGCTACAACCTGACATCTTTGACTTTGCACGTTCTTTTAAAGGTTAGTTGGCCAGATTAGTGCTGCTGTCCTAACAACTACAGAAGGATGACAAATGAATTCCTGGCTTTTGACTGTGTCTTTCTTAATAAACCGAGTTAGTCATTTCTTTTTAAGAATGACCACATCTTTACTTTCATAAGGCAGTGAGATTGAAAATATATATGAACATATCATAATAACTGAAAATTATGTATACTCCCAAACCAAAGGACCTTCAAAGAGATTGTGAGAAGCAACTATAACCACTATCAATTATAGATATATTCTAAAAAGAGCATAACTCCATCTATCATCCATGGTCACACAAAATTAGTTATATACCTAGGATGCTCATGTATCATATAGAAAATGTCAGGCTGAATAAAATTTAACTTACAATGTTTTTTATTAATATTCTCTTTTTGATTTAAATATTGTAAGAATACTATAGGCATCCCATAAGAAATAACCCTCATAAAAATTAGCATAATTTGTAGCATGGAACCAAAATATGCTGAATTTGGCAGCTTAAAATAATTTGCCTAAAAGGGAATATGCTCTTTGTAAGGACAACAATGATAGAATGATCAAGTGTCTTTTGGAGTAACCAATGATGATTAAAATAAAATGTCTTTATGACAAGAAGAAAAAATAATAATTTGTCTAGATGTAATATGTGGAATTTTAAATGAGAACACACACAATTATTTTCATCTTAAAACTTTGGGTGCTGTTTTCCCACATGAACTTCTATTTAAAGGTTTTGAGGTAATAGTTTCAATAGTAATTATTTACCTAAGTCAAATGACATGTTTAATACCAAGTTCTAGCAATGACACTACCCATTTCAATGTTGATAATAAGAATCTCTAAACTGTAATCTAATGGAAAGAGCCTCACAACCATAAAGGCATTGCTAGAGCAGCCCTATTGTAATAAAAAGAAATCTGTGGTCCAGTTTAGAAAAAACATGTCCCTCCAACTGTATGCTTAGTCATTTGTTGAATAAGGGATTTAATGTTGAAAAAATTAATGAATTTAGCAGATAGTCTTCGGTTTTTAGTTAAGATTTGAAGAGCAATTTTCTACAAAAAAATTAATAGCCTTGTCATACAACAGAATCCTAGTATACATTCTAAAGAATAAATTTTTTCACATATACCCTTTCCTTGTTATCTAACACTCAGATCCCAGGACAAATAACCAAAACCAGGTAATGTTACACAAAATGCTGTTACCTTGGCTTCCCTCTATGGAAAACAGAAAACTTCTGATAACTGTCCCTTTAGATAAAAGCTATCTACTATAATCTTAGAATATTGTTTTATTGATGAATTTAGTATTGAAACATAAATATTAAAACAGATTGTAAATAAAACATAATCAAGACATAGCATTAAATTATGTTGCTCTCTTGTACTTATCTATTTTAATGCTTTTTGATACAAAAAAGTCTTTAACGCCATTTTCCTGCTATTAAATCTTTGCTGATAGTGAATAAAATCTACCACGTGCTCTTGTTCTCCTGAGAATTAAAGGGGTTTCAAGTATGAAGTGAAAATTAGCGAGATTCTGCCACATTATGATGATGATTTTCTTAAGAGGAAAATTCAACAGTGAATTGACTTTGCTGCTAGATTACAGAAAGCCTTCAAAAATAGAGGCTTTGTCTATACTCTTCCCTTTTATACTTTTAAGGTCAATATTAGCAATAATAAGTGAAAGGGTCAGATCACATAAATATACCAAAAGAAAAAAATCCAACTCTATAACAGCTATGACAAGTGAATTCAAGCTTCCATTTGAAGGCTGTCATGAAAGCCTGTCAGCAAAAGTTACAGCAAAAACTCCTCTACTAAATGAAAGAGACTGTCATTCAACTGAATCTTCTATTCAAAGATGAATGTCATGTGCTCCTTAGAAATGCCTACAGATTAAAGAGAAGAAGAAGAAGTTGTTAAAGGCATTTTCAGATTAGTAAAATGATCACAGGCTTAACCTGAAAGACACAATTCTGAACACCTCAGCATTATCAAGGTCTTGGGCTCATATGTTGAAACTAATACCTGAGAAGATTTTTACAAATATTTTCTGTCTGCTGGTCTCCTTAGTTTCAAAAATATACAGAGTAACTCTAATCCAGCAGACCAAGCAATACTACATTCTATGTCTTTGCAAAAGAAAGGAAATTCATCTTCTATTGAGACTTCTCCAGATACAAAAACCCACCTAAATTATAATAGTTGCACTCAAAGTTTGCTACTGGGAGTATGGAAGGGACAGACAACTAAACAAATGTCAGTGAAGGTTGGCAAATGCTATAAAAGAAATATTCCTAAAATGCAACGGGAGGCACCACTGGATGGATGAATCAGGAGAAGCACAACAAGGGAGAAGACATGTGAGCCCAGGGAGCCGTTACAAGATCAGTAGAGCTCCTGTACAAGGTGGAGTTTGAGCCATAATCCCAAAGGACACAGCCGTCAATGCCATAATACAGAATGTTGAAATCCCAAAAGATCAAAATCCAAAAAATCTAATTCTGAAAAAAATTTTAAGTTCTTTTAAAGGCAGTTATTTACATGTTTAAAAGATTTGAGAAACATATTAAAAACATGACAGAACACTTCATAGGCCACTCTATACAACAAAATAGGCAAGAATAACATACATATTTTTATAAGCATAAACCTTCAGGTGTACTAACAACAATCCCACAGGTATAATAGTTGAAAAGAGTAACCATATTCATGAAGAAATGGCGTATATAATTGCAGCCATCTGAAATATCCTGATGGACAACCTTTGTCTTCTGATGAAATTGATCAAAAACCAAGATGAAGCCAGACATGGTGGTGGTGCCTGTAGTGACAGCTACTTAGGAGGATGAGGAGGGAGGATCACTTGTGCCCAGGAGTTCAAGGCCAGCCTGGACAACATAGTGAGACCTATCCCCCCAAAAAATTTTTAAATCCATGATGGATCATACCACATATTCATTTGCTCAAAGAGCTGAGAAATTTTATCTTTCACAAATGCATATGTACAAAAAGGACATCTCTTCATTTATTGAGGAAGTTTCAACAAGGTTTTGTGTACTCATACAACACTTACACACAAAGTGAACATTGTAATAATTCACTTTCATGGAGTAAAATTTGCAAAAAATGCATAGAAAAATTAGAACTTTCTAAAAGAGTCTTTACATAATTTACACCTCCAATATTGAAAATGATGCAAAGATTAAATACATAGTATGGAGAATTATAAAAAATAATGCTGACAATTTTAGAAAGTGGGAAAAAAACTAAAAAAAAAAAAGAAAAAAGAAAAACAAAACCCAACCCCCCCAAAAAACTAAAAAGTCAACATATGAAAAAGTATAGTACAGGGATGGATTATGAGTAATTGCTAGGAGGTAGCCATAAGAGTTGGTCAACTTTCACTACTATTAACCATATTTTGAAGTCTTGCAGAAAGACAAATAACTGCTTTTTTTTCTTTTAGGGCATGGCCCTCCTGGGAGAATAAATTCATATTGATTTTATACATGGTGCTACTCTTTTTGAAATTTTTCTTTGATTTCACTTTTGATTTACTTGTTTTACCCACATGAGCATTCCCTATTAAATTTTCCCATCTTCTGTGCCATGTTCTTATGCTGCTTTGAATACATGAAAATCCTTTCTACATGCATTCATATACAGACCACACATTTGGCAGAAAAAATACTGATGAGCAAATGGCAACACCATTGAATGTCTTCTTATCCTACCATACACCTAATTATTTTTGAACCAGTTAGTGACTTCGCTGGCTTCTTCAGGCAAATTCAGCTTTAATTCATTAAACCTCTGGGAATTTCTTTAGCTAGAAGGGATGCCAATGCAGACAAATAACACATTTCTAAACTGAAGTTTTCCTCATTGCCATATGTCATGGCCAATTCACTCATCTCAATTTTCCAACAAATGTTTTGGGCTGAATAGAAAAAACTATTGGTAACACATTTAAATTCACTTTTAGATGCCTTGGTCACACCTAATTCCAAATCTGTCATTATGGTTTGGGGATTCAATTAGATGTTAGAGATTTTAGACTTTAGAGAGTTTGATCTTTTGGGATTTCAACATTCAGGATTATGGCATTCAGGATTGTGTCTTTTAGCATTATGATTAACACCATACCAAGTGCATTGAGTCTGTAGAAAATAAGCCTTAAGAAGTAGGTTGGGATTAAATTTATGTTCAATGTTAACCCTTGTTCTATCAGGTAAGGAGGAGCCATTAAACGCGTCTACACAGGACTGACATGATCACATTGGATATTTAAGAACTACATCTGGCAGCAGCAGCTAAAGGACTGGCGACGTTAGAAGCTAGTTAGAAGGCTATTGCAACAATCTAGATGAAAAACGACAAGAGTCTGATGAAGGCAGCAGCCTTGTGTCTAGGAGCCAGGCGTGCGCTTGTGTGCTTTCGCAGTGGTGGTCTGCCTCCCCCACGGGCAACAACCGACATCCAGACTTGACATTCAAATCTTGAGTTTTGGAGACATCGGAGGCAGATTGTATATTAACTCAATGGAAATCAAATAGGGGAGGAGGGGGGAGTGGATGGGCAAAAACCTACCTAATGGGTACCATGAACACTATCTGGGTCACAGGCACAGTTATAACCCTGATTTAAGCATTACAAAAGTGATCCATGTAACCAAAAACATTTGTACACCATAATACTTTGAAATAAGTTAAAAAAAATAATAATAAGTGATTAGGCCATGAGGCTCTGACCTTGTAATGGATAGTGCCCTATAAAAGGGCTCGAGGGGGGTGAGTTTGCCCCTTCTGTCCCTTCTGCCTTGTGAGGACATAGCATTTGTCCCCTAAAGGATGCAGCAACATGACACCATCTATGAAACAGATACAGGGTCCTCACCTGACACTGAATCTGCTGGTGCCTTGATCTTTGATTTCCCAGCCTCCGTAACTGTGAGAAATAAATTTTTGTTATTTATTAAAAAAAAAAAAATTCTCATACTTTAGCCTAATTATTCTATATTGAAGAATTTATTCAAAGTAAATAAATTAGAAATGTATGAAAATGATCTGTATGATGTTCTATCAGCATTAATTATAATACAAAAATTTTTTTAAACCCACAATACAATTTGTTAAATAGAGTTATTTTTATTCAACATGAGGAAAATTTAAAGTGTTATTTTGCAGATATTTATTCAGGTTACTTTTTTTATTTTTTATTTCAGCATATTATGGGGGTACAAATGTTTAGGTTATGTATGTTGCCCTTGCCCTACCCAAATCAGAGCTTCAAGCATATCCATCCCCCAGACAGTGCACACCTCACCCATTAAGTGTGAATATACCCATCACCTCCTCCCCCCTCCCATCTGCCCAACACCTGATGAACTACCATTTGATCCAGCAATCCCATTACTGGGCATCTACCCAAAGGAAAACCAGACATTCTATTAAAAAGACATCAGCACACTGTAATGTTTATAGCAGCACAATTCACAATTGCAAAGATGTGGAAACAACCCAAGTGCCCATCAATCTATCAGTGGATTAATAAAATGTGGTATATGTATACCTTGGAGTTCTACTCAGCCACAAAAAACAATGATGATCCAGCACCTCTTATGTTATCCTGGATAGAGCTGGTGCCCATTCTACCAAGTGAAGTATCACGAGAATGGAAAAGCAAGCACCACATGTACTCAGGTTACTTTTTAAACATTTAAAATGCATTAAATGATTTTCACATTAGTAATTATATGTGCTGTAGTTCTCCAACTAGGATACTAGATACAGGTAGCTTCCGAGTATGGACGACCCGATTTACAGCACTCTGTACTTATGAGCTCCCAAGGCTCCCCATAAGGATAACTTATAATTGAATAATCAATTAATAATTTGGGAACTAGTTTCTTCCACACATGTAAACAAACCCACATGGCATAAGCAGTTAGTTGGCAGCTAGTCTCATAGACAGATAGAGAAGCAGCTAATAGAAACATAAGAATAGGAAGAATAAGAAGATCCAGAGCCAAGAGAGTTTATGACAAAAGAATTAGCTGAAGCCTTTCCTCTCATTAAAACAGGATTTGCTAAGATCCTAACACTGAGTGGTTTACAAAGGTTTACCTTGCAATTAGGGAGAACATCAGCTGCTATGAGGCCATTATGATGAAAAAAAAAAAAGGTATCTAGGGTTGCAAAAAACCCTAGATACCTTTTTCAAGAAACCAACTTCAGTGGTGAGCTCCCCTCCTCCAGCAACAGAATGAAACCCTGATTCTCCAGCACCCACTCCATTCTCTCCAAAACCATCTCCATCATCACCTTCCGATTACTGTTAGCTACCTTCTTACCTCAAACATGCCTCTTCCAGTAAGCAATACATTGATGCAACATTAGGTGAGTGTTAACTGTTAATATTCTTTTTGAAATTTTTCCTATCTCCCATCTAAACTTTTTGTACGAGTTTGTTTTTATGTTCTGTTTGTTTGAATTAAAAGAAAGAGCACAACAGTTTCTGTAATTTATTGTTATAATACAGGAGTATTATTATAATTATTATTATTACAGTATTACACTATATTACCACATATGAGCCATTATCATATTATTATTGTTATTATTACCGTATATGTGCCATTCATCAAGAATCTGAGTTACATACAAATCTGACCTAAGGACATTCTCAAGAAAGTAACTTATCTATAACCCAGGAACCACCTGTATATTGCTTCAGACTGTAGTTTGGTAGGTTTCTTAAGCAGTGAGAGAATTACTCAGATTTCTTCTCCATGAACTAATGCAGTATTGTTTATATCTAACTCTGCAAAGGTTTATGAAGATCCTCCTGAAAGATGTTCATATGATACCTTGAGCAGAACAATATATTAGGTCCTGAAGGGAGTCTACTGACTGGTGACCAGAAATACAAAATCATTACTAATGAGCAAATTTAAGTCCAGCCGGTTGGCCTAAGTTATAGCTCACTCATTCATTCATTCATTAAGCACCTGGCCATTAGGAATTCAAAGATAGATCAACATATAAGTGCTACAATAGAGGCTTAACTAAACAACTCAAAATAGAAAGTTCCACATCTCAGAGAGTTCAGGAAAGAATTAGCTGAGCCTTGATGACTGTGAGTTTGTCAGTCAAATAAGAGAAGGCAAACCACACACAGGAAACAGCATATGCAAAAGCCCACTCACAAAAAGTCTCTCGATCAATTTTCCAATTTGGGAAACTCGGAGAACTAGAATATAGGATAAGAAGGGATGGTAGTATGAGATAAAACACATTACACCATGTTAAGAAGTCTTGATTTTTATCCTTAAGAAATAATGAGTCACTGAAGAATTTTAAGCATGCGGGCCACAATGTAGAAAAAGAACTAGAGAGAGTAAAGAAAGAGAGCTAGTCCGGGGTGAGACAGCCAATTAGAAGGCAGTTAATGACAATCAAGATAAGAAATAATAAAGACCTGGATCTAGGCAAGTGATGCTAGAAGCAGGACAAGGGGTCGGGAAACGTATTAGGGATGTAAGATCAATGGGATGTAATGATGAAGGGTGTGAAGGGAGAAGAGTGGGACAATTCCAGGTTCCTGGGTAGCCAGGGAAATGGTGTTGCCATAAACTGAGACAGAAAATATAGGTGGAGGGGAAAATCAGCAAAGAAAAATTATTTTTTATTATACATTAGTCTGTGGCGTAATGTGCCAGCCACAGGTGTGTGCCACGCAGATTAAGAGAATCTGCTACAAGGAGCACAGTTGTCCAACACTGCCACCTTCAGCTCCCAGGAGACCATGTTCTCCTCTAGTTGCCTGCTGGAGGAGAGGGACAGGTTGCTCCTCTAGCGGGCAACTTTTGATCCGGGATTCCCCATCAACCCATCCAAGACTTTCTAACAACTGTGTTGCAGTTGGAGATTCTTGTATCCAATGTGTCTTCCTCTCATGCCCACTGGACCCATGCTATGAGAGTAGGAAGCCCTTCCTTCCCTATTTCTGTTCCTTCCTTCTTTGTCCTCCACAAATATTCCCCCCAATGTATTCCCTACACCTGCGGTCCCCAAGCCCCGGCCATGGACCTGTGCCTGTCTGTAGCCTGTTAGGAACTGGGCCGTACAGCAGGAGGTAAGCGGTGAGTAAGGGAGAACAGCTTCATCTGTATTTATAGCAGCTTCTCATCATTCTCATCACTGCCTGAGCTCAGCCTCCCCCCACACCACCCCCCATCCCCACCCCACCCATGGTCCATGGAAAAATTGTCTTCCATAAAACTGGTCCCTGGTGCCAAAAACATTGGGGACCACTGCTTTACACATTTAATCCCATTTTGGCAGATGTCCCCCATTTAGACATCTTGAAGGGCCCAACAGACATAAGGCAGTATGTAGGATGTCAAATAAGCAGTTGGAACAACAAATTTGGGAGTCATTGTGCACAGGAATCACTGAACCTTGGGTAAGGATGAATTTGCTCCAAGGCTGCAGACCCTCAGGAGACACTACTACTTCATAATCCGTTGCTACATGTGCTAACAGCTGGAGAGGAGCTGTTGGCATGAGGCAGGCAACCTAAGATATTTGGAATAGTTAATGTGCATGAGGTTTTAGGTACCTTAGATTACAATGTAGCATTAGAAACATATATAGAGGAATTTTTACCACCAACCACAGTCCTAATTTTAATCTGTATATAAATGACATCCTATAATTCTTGGATCTTCATGCCAGTGTTGAAATATGAGCACTGAGCTATAGCTCCATCCTTTCCAAGTACAAGATACCGAGGGTAAAAGAGTTAACACAGGAAAAGTCAATATCCTTCAGTACTTGAGAACTAAGTGTTCCTCTACTTGGTGGAAGTCTTTCCAACAAAATGCCATCTGACTCTGTTCCAACGGCACACACTTAATCCCCTTAGCGCTGCGCTTGTGAACATATTTTTAAAGCTTTAATTGGCTATACAGATGATTATGAGGTGTGTTTGTTCGTGTTGCAAAACATTTTAATACTAGTTCTGTCCCAACCTTACCTTGAACTTCTTCCATTTCCTTCGTAATCTGCCAAATTATTATGCACACTGTTGAAACCAAGAATTGTTACTAATGGTAATGATAATGATGCAATTTTATTCATCTATCACAGAGAATTGCATCTTCATTCAGATCATCTAAATGGCTGGATTCTCTAAGTGATTACAACTTAAATGTTTAGGTTTGCAAGAATTGCTACAGTAAAACTGTTCGTGTTTAAGCCAGGTAGGTTGCCAACACTGGGCATACGCCCAGCTCTCTTGGCCTAACGATATGCTCACCTAGGGAGAAGCCACCTGGTATGGCCAAAAAAAGGAAAAACTAGGACTGTAGTTTTTAGAAAACTTGTATACTGTATACTGATAAGGAGAGAGAGACACACACACAGAGAAAGAGAGAGAGACCAAAATAATCAGGTTTGCATTACAAGTGCTTTCTAAAAATATGGTAACTCTTCTGGTCTGTCAAGAGCATATGTCTGCACTTTTTATCTCAAGACAATGGGGAGAGTCATATTACATAATCCATGAAAATTCACACTTGATATTTAAGACTATGTAACAATGGTGGGTCAATTTCAAATAACCACACTGGCAGTAGAATTCAAGCTCAATCTCTTTACATCTAGAGGTCAAATTACATTATGTATTTGCCTATAATTAATAGAAGGACTGTAAACATAGCCTAGAGATGTTTTTTATAGCCTAAATTGATCTTTCATCCAAGCATTTGTAAAAAACTTATAGTTTTTTTGAAATTACTTAGAAATCACAATCATACATTTAGTGTACAGCGCTTAGGGAAAAAAATTATTCCACATTTAATGATCAAAAAAACTCTAAATACTTAGTAAGTCTATATATTTTATTGCTCGTCAAAATTATCTTTAACATATCATCAGTATCATAAGCATTATAGCAGCAGACAATAAACATTATTCGAGATATTTGCAGGTTAGCAAACACAAGGCAAGACATAACATGCAATTGATAAAAATCCTAGCTCCCTTTAAGACATTAATGAATACTGAAAAGGTAAGACTTTATATTCTATTGTTGGTTTGTTTTATTAGAATTGGTCAAATCACAAAAACAAAAAATGATTTACCTTTATGAGCTTCTGGATCCATCAAATGATGAATTAATGGATGGCTATACATTGATGTTTTCTTGATCATTTCTTGAAAACTAGACAAATACATTAAATATCAAATTGCAACAATTAATTTTAAAATGTGTATTGAGTGTTTTTATATTTGCCTAATAAAGTTTAACAAAATATCACAAAGAAAATTATATTAAAATACCATATATCAACAGACCATGATTCAAGAAAGATCATTTAAACACTAGTACAAATCAAAATTAGAACAAAGCTTTCAGAGTCAGAAATTTTAGAAACTACTAGAGAAGGAAAGCATATTCTTCACCAGACACTACCACTTCTGTGACTAAGAAAGGCATCATCTTCTTCTTGACTAGGAAAATAACAATCCTAAAATGTAAGAGGTGATTAAAACATTGGAAAGAGCTCACTTGTTCCTGTTAATGCATCATTAGCATGTCTGCAATGTCAAACAGCCTAAGAGATGGTCTTTTGAGTAGCTTCTACCTTAAAGAGTCCAAAGCATAACAGAAAATATATTTAAAACTGAAGAAATTAAAGTATTTCATGCCTCCCAAATAGACTGTCTGAATAAGCTTAAATGAGCTTTTAGTCAGACTTTGGAAAAGAATAATTTGATGTTTTACTTCTCAATTTGGGTCATATAATAAATAATTACTGTGCTCCCATGAATTAATATAGCCCTCCTTTCTTCCAAATCCCAAAACACTTTCACAGCCACATTTTTCTTTACAGCATGCCTCAGTATATTAGAATACAATTATTTTCCCTACGGTTTATAAACAAGGAAAACCCCAAGGTTAAATTATGTCACCCACCGAGGTTACAGAGCTGAAACAATACCAAAAGTGGTCCACATTTTGCTCCCAATTTAGTATCTCTTCCCTTAAAGAAAGCAGTCTTTATTATACATGTCTGCCTGAAGGCCAATATTTAAATGGTAAGCCTAAACATACCTAAAGGAGCTGGCTGAGTTTCTAGAAGGTAAAAAGTATCATCCGCAGTTTTTGTTTTGCTGCACAGAGCTCTGGTAGTGCCTGAATGGCGAGCACCATGCACAGCTCGCCACTGTACACACTGGCAGCGAGTCCTGACAGCTGCCGCTCCTGCGCCTCTGGTTATACAGCAATGAGGCTGGAATGCCCGTGGTTAAGGGGCTGAAGAACAGTAGAAACAGTCTCATGAACAGAGCTATTAATAGAACTACTAAATGAATAAAAACCACTCCTGCAAGTGAGTGGACTATTTGGAGGAAGCAAACCATCTTTTAACTTTGATGCCAAGAGCTATTCTAAGACTCCATGATAATGACGTCCTATCAAGTGGGAGGCCACGTATTTTTCATGTCACCTGTCTGCGTGTGAACACTGTTTTTAGAACCTGACAACCACACCCAGGAATCGAATTACCATGACTCCTTCCGATTCAGACTGAATGGGCAGGCCAAGGGTGCACAGCCACCTGTGCACCTGCACGTGTGCGTATAGGTTTACATCTCACAATACTTGTAAATTTCCCATGTTGCTGAAAATGTCCTGGATGTGAAGTTACTAAAGGTAACAAAACCAAGCTATATTGTAAAATTCAACTTAGGAGTGTCAGTTTAGCTTCTAAGAAATACTTCATATTCCATGACATAGACACAGTTGAATCAAGGTCACTTTAATATACTGGAAAGAACTAGTAGGAGTTGGAAGCCTGATTTTATTTATTCCTGTCAATAATTAGCTTGTGATTTTAGGCTGTTTACTTAGTATGCTACTTGGCTTTATTACCTATAAATAGGAATATAAAAGGCATACAATATATTTGTGGGGTGAATAATATAGGTAAAAACCATTCTAGAAAGTTCAAAATCCTTAACAATGTAGACTATTATTCACAGGCAGTTAATTTGGGGCAGAGGACACACTCTTTTTGTTTTTTTGCTTTTTAAACAAGAATAAAGAAGCACTTGATGAACAAAAATTGTCTTTTTCAAGGATTTATTTGAAAGACCTTGCAATCCTCACTGCTACATTTCTAAAGATGCAGAATCCCTAAATCAATCATCTTAACCAACATGAATACAATGATCATTCCAGTTACAATTAACTGTTTAAAAAGTACATAGAGACTTTTGCCTCCAGCTGTAAGTGGTTTACAGCAGACCTCAGCTTCTATTAAGAACCAGAAAAGCAGGTTTTTAAACACACACACAGGCTTCTGTGAGAAAATATCAGAGAGCTGTCACGGCAGCCAAAGATTCCAGGCATTGTTGATTCTCGGTGAAAGGAAAGAGGCTGAGAAGTCAAAGAGAGGGCCACGTGTTAAGAATACCAGCAAAGCTTCCAGCAATCTCACACAACCCGGGAGACAAGAGAGTTGTGTTTGGGGCCAGGCACAGTGGCTCACATCGATAATCCCAGCACTTTGGGAAACTGAGGAGAGAGGTTTGCTTGAGGCCAGAAGTTCAAGACCAGCCTGGGCAATATAGCAAGACCTTGTCTCTACAAAAAAATAAGACAAATTAGCCAGGTATGGTGGCACGTGCCTGTAGTCCCAGCTACTCAGGAGGCTGAAAGGGAGAGGAACACTTAAGCCTGGGAGTTTCAGGTTGCAGTGAGCTATGATGACATCACTACTGCACTCTAGCCTGGGCAAAAAAAGTGAGATTTGTCTCAAACATAAAAGTAAAAATGTTGTGCTTGGGGCTGGCAAGGCAGCCAGGAATTGAGGGCCCAAGATCCCAGAAAAAAGGGACAGAGAAGTAAGCCTGACACTCAGCACTCACTTTTCACTCAAAGCATTTACTGATTAAGCTGTTTAGGGCAAGAGGCTAACCTTTGAAGCATTAAGTGGCAAAAAGCAGGGCCAAGCTCAAAAGAAGAGAGAAACACCCTAGGCTTTCAATGGGTACTTCTGGAAAACTACTTTCTAGGAATGGGCGGACCCAGAAGCTGGAGTCTTACAAAGATTGCAAACAAAGCTTGAATCACTTGGTCCTGACTAGATTGAGGTGATCTTCTCCCTGCTGCTGCCTGTCAGAATACCTTCTGGAATCCTCTCTAAAGGGAGGTCCAGAACATCTATAATTTTTCATATACAACATCCAGCATTCAGTCAAACTTTACCAGGCATACCAAGAAACAAACAATAGAAATAAACTCTGACAGAGACATTGAGTTAGCTGACACAGATTTTACAGTAACTGTGATTAAGATGTTCAAAAATCAGATGACAAGAATTATACTGGAGAACTGGAATGCATAAAAAAATGAGTCAAATAGAAAAAACTGAAAAATAACAATAAATGAAATAAACTCAATATATGGTTTTAACAGCAAATGTAGATAAAGCTAAAGAAAAAATTGAGCTGAAAAATAATTTTACAGAAAGTGTACATGATGTTCATCATTCTAAATAAGTTATAGGTACACTAACTTGATTTGAATAATGAAAAATTCGCTTTGCTGATTATTTTAAACAACCTATTTTATAGGTAAAATAGCACCCTGGAATTTTGAGTTAGAAGATTTGGGTTCCAGTCACAAATTTTACCTACTAGATGAGTAAATTTGGTAAAGGTGGTTAATATCTCCAGTTTCTTCCCTTACAAAAGGATTATACCTTGGTCACAGGGTTAAGAGAAAAAGAAGATATATAATGCCAAACTGTTCTACAAATACTGTACTGTGACACATGTTTCTAATGGTCCTGACTATCCATTTCCTCCTCATGCCTAGGCCCATAGACCAGGTAGACAGGAATCCCATTTCCGAGCATATCTAGGTTTGACCTCATGCCCAGGTCAATGAGATAGGAGAAAAGTGATTGTTTTAGTCACCCTTAACATAAGACATTCTGCTTGCCCTGGGCTTTGGTTCTTTCCCCTTCTGGCAGGTTGCAGTGCAAACATAGTAGTCACCCATTATGGACCATTTAGGCAAGATAGCACCCAGGGTACTGCTGACCCCAGGATTCTGAATGACCCTGTGGTGCACAACTGCTTCCCAGCTCAGACTGGTCAGGCTGTTGAGGAAGACAGAAGTAATGTTCCAGCTTATTCAGACCATTGCACATGAACATCTCTGTCAGAGCAGCTACTGCAGGGTAAAACAAATGTAAATTACCTGTGAAAGGTAACACAAACTTTTAAGCAAAACTACTATTATCCTACCTACAAATATATATGCAGAAAAACTCCCAATTACAAGTAACTTTGAGAAATGGGAATAACATGAAAAAGTTAATGTTTCCCTCCTGCCCCCCCCCAAAAAAATGTCCTGCTTCGAGTACGTCCAGAGAAGAGAAGCATTATGAAAAGATTTGAGGTTACATGGAAGTCACTGTTGATTCTAGAAGGAAGCTGCTCGAGAAGACTGCTAGAGGGAGAAGAGATATTTGAAATGAGGAAAAATAATGAGCACAGAAAAGCAGCTGTTGTAGTCCAAGGACTGGAGAAGTTTGGCTGACAAGTAAATATAAATGAGAGCCTAAAAAGCACATCTAGGAGTCAAAGATTGTTGGAAGTTACTTATCTGTATTTTGTTTTCCCTGGTGAAGATCTGCAATTTGAAGGCTGAAGGAGGGAATCAGGAAAGCTGGAAATACTAAAGATGTCAAAAAGACACAGACTTGGGAAGGTACCTCTGAGTGCAGAAGATGCCAAGATCAAAGTAATTGGCAGTGCTGTCCTCAGATTGCTCCTAATTCAACCAGCTGTTTGAGAGTTGTTCCTGTGAGAGCTCACAGCAGGAGCTATCTTAGAACAAACACCTGTGTCAACAACAATCAACCCCTGCAAACCCCTCCTAAAGCTGACCCACCAACACCAGTGCAACCCCACCCTGGGCCTCCAAATCCATTTACACAGAAGTCTGCTGCTGACAAGGGAAGCAGTTGGAAAGCCAGACATTCTAGCACAGAGGTTCCCATAGTTAATGCTCAAAGGTAGAAGGATGCACCCCATTTAGGTTTCCTAATTATTTGCTAAAACCACAGCAAACGTCTGCAAATATGCTCCAGCAGTGAGGTTCCCTCCTGTCAGCCTTTTAAGTGGAGCATGAGGGAAAATGGGAAGCAGTGGGGAGCAGGACTAAATAGTTGTGTAAAACTGCCACATTTGGGGAAGGAGAAATATGGACATCTTTCTGCTAGGCCTGAAAGGCAGAGGGAATGCGTACTGACAGTGAGTACTGATCAACATAAATCTTTTCTTTTTTTAAAATGTGGTCAGAAAGCATCAGACATTTTAAGGTAATGGAAACATGAAAAGACAGATCCCATGAATATGAGGAAATAATGAAGTAGAAAACACTAGAAAAATGTAACATATTGAAAAAGTAAATGGTTGCCAAGTTTAGCATCTATATTTTTTAAAAAGCACACACTAAATACAAATGCTGTGCAAATACATTTAAGTGTATTATGTCCTCACAAGTTCATTACAAAATGTTGTTCTGCCTGATCAGAGACAATACATATTTTTTTAAATTAGGTTTTCCTTTTGCTTCCCTTTGCACTTCTCAGTTTCCCTCTTCTCTTCCCAAACACGGGTCTGGCTGTCACGAGGACTGCCATTGCTTTCTCTCCATCGTCCTCACTAGAGCTGCCTGTGGTCACACCTGCGTCCCTCATGGGAGTCTCTTTCGCTGAGTTCTGCATATCTGAAGAGCTGATTTTTGACTCTCTTTCTCCTTTTCGCCTTTGCATGTTCATTAAAGATAAACTTTTAGCATCCTCACTTGAAGATGCATCAGATGATTCTGAGAGGTAGGTCTCTCCCAAAAATCCACCACATTTATTCTCTTGTTTAGAATCTGAAAACCTCTTTCTTTTCAGGCTTGATGACTCTTTCAATTTATTTGCTATGTTTTTCTTCTGGGTTTTTCCTTTTGCCTTATCAAGTAGCTCAGATTCTTTCTCCATAGCAACAGAAACTGCTTCTATTTCATTGGCTGCTTCTTCTCTTTCTTTCCTTAGCATACATGTCACAGCTCTGTTCAGTCTCTGGCTCTTAATTCGTTTAGCATCTTGTTTCTCCTGTTGAGCTACTCTAAAGAAAGAATCGATTCGGAGCTGTGTCTAAAAGAAATAAAATAATAACAAATCAGACAAGTAAAGTTTCCAAACCTGATCAACAAGCTCAACCTTGATCATTCACATTAGATTATTATATGTCAGAGAATACTAATTTATTATCTCCCAAAAGCCAGTTCTCTCCCAATTAATTACTGACAGTAAATTTCACTTTCTAAATCATACTTAGAGCAGTACTTGCATCAACTCTGTCAACTGAGTCCTCAGTTTACATCTCAAATGAGAAATCTCTTCTTGGGTACTCAAAGAGTGTTAAATATTTTTCTGTAGCCAAATCATCTTCTTTTGGAGTGACACAATTTCATGGAGCCTGTTTCTAAATCCTACTATATTCTTCTTTTAAAAACAATCTCATCATACAATACCTTTAGGAGGCAAGTTCATAGTATATATTAGGAGCTGTAAGAAATATTCATGCCTATTGTCCAGCAAATTTACTTTTAGGAAGATACTCTTACATATGGGAAAAGTTATATGCCTAAAGTTAATCACAGCATTATTTATAAAAACCTGAAAATTAAAGGTCCAACAAGTGAACTGAACTAATTAATTTAAATCTCTTTGATAAAATGTAATCTGGCCATTTGAGATTATGAAAATTATGCAATACATAGAAAAAATCTTATGCTAATCAGTGGGGAGGGAGGAAGGATTGGCTATATCAAGTTGCATGTATATGTGGCAACAAATATATGTGGGAAAATTAAAGAAAATAAGTCTAAAAGTTAACATCTGCATTAGAGGAGGTAATGGGTCATTTTAATTCATTTTCTTCAATTTCTAATTCTGGAAAAATAAACACATTAAGTTCTATAGTAAAAGGGGAGAGAAGTATTACAACAAAATGTATCTGAAATTAAGAAGAAACCAGTCACTAAGCCAAATAGCTTTCCTTCTCAGTTGGTGCGTAATGTTTCCAGGAGATAAATCCTATCTAAGAAAAATAGGAGAAACTCCTGGAAATGTTGTCTTAGTTTTGTTCATGTTTTTTCAAAATTAACCAAACCTAATAGAAATTGATTCAATTTAAATATATTATCTCAAGATATATGATCTCATTTCTGCTAAGTGGCTTATTTGTATGCATGTTTTGTGAGTTGCTTCTGGGGTTGAAGAAGGCTTGTTTTGTGTGAGTTGGGACAGACAGATAAAGCAAGACAGAGTTACCTGTGGGAACTCAGAACCACATAAAAGGCCTCTTTTATCCTCAAAAATCTCTCCTACTGACAAGCAATGACTGAACTGCTACCTCTAAAGATTCATTTATAGAATTTAAAAATGTTAGTCCTTAAAGAAACTTTAATGATCAGAATTGCTTTGGACTGGACATTTCCTAGACTTTTAAAAAAATGAAAATAATTATGAAGGAGGTAGTATTTTTAATCAGAAACATCTTAGTGTGAAATCCACCATAAGATTGGTTTTTTTCAAAGTCAAAATGAATAAGGAAAGCAAAGTCAGCCATAAGCATAAGAATATGAATGAAGAGTAAGAAAATGAAGACAAAGTCCAATTTTTCTCTTTTCCTATTTTCCTTTGTTCTCTTATGTAAAGTATTATAATTTCAAAATATATGTTGTATGCTCTAAAATAAAAGCATTAACTGGTCTTTAACAACTGTGAACCACAGCCTTACTGGGTTTCCTCTTCATCCTGGACCTAGAAAAAGAGCCCACCATGATTACCTGCTGGGCATTGAGTTGCTTTAATATTGGAAACAGAGATTCATCTGTCTTAGTCCTGTTCCAGCCAAAATACCGCTGACAAAATATGCAGGTAGTTAAGACTTATAAATGTTTTGAAAGATATTTAAACAAGTGATAAATAAAAAGGTCCAAAGAACCCATCCTTGATTACATTCCCCATATCTCCAAAGATTTTCATATTTATAAAGATTGGAGTTATAAAAGAAAGGAATAACAAATGAATTACTCCAACATAATCACCTGGCACTATGTTCTTTTCAATCCTCTAAGACAAAACACATTCAACTATCATTTGAAGACATCAAAGACTCGTGACTATCAAAAAAGGTTAACCTGGAATAAAAACAAGTTTCAGACAGCCTACACATATCTTTCATAGAAAAAACACTCTAGTTGGAGTAATTCTATCACAAGTGTTTAAACATCTATCCAAATGATTATTTAAATACACAGAAAAGAGAACCAGTAACAAAAAGGACAAAATTAATCATCTTTTCTATTCTTTCAGAATAAATAATATAATACTTAAGTATGTGATTGTATCTATGAATGAATGCTTGGGACTGCTTATTTCAAATAAGATCCTCTTTAAAAGTAAGGAAAGGGAAAAAGAATGAGAAGGGGAGTGTTAGATCTGCAGTCCCCAAACCCCCAGGGCCACGAATCGGTACCATGGCCTGTTGGGAACTGGGCCACAGCACAGGAGGTGAGCAGCAGCAATCAAGCAAAGCTCCATCTATATTTACAGCTACTCCCATCGCTCACATCACCGCCTGAGCTCCACCTCCTCCCCTCCCCCTACCCCCATCCTTCTACCCTCCCCACCCCACCCCCTCTGATGAAAAATTGTCTGCCATGAAACCGGTCCCTGGTGCCAAAAAGGTTGGGGACTGCTAAGATAAATGAGATATTAAGAAAAAATGATCCAAGTTCCTGTTCCATAAGTTTTAAACCAAACACGTATTTGGCTCAGTGTACTTTTATGTTTTAAGAAATAAAAGGATATTCTCTAATTTTGTCAAGATCAGGTTTCCCCCACAGAAACGATCCCTTGGAGTCGTCCACCACAGGTTTGAGGTAAGCGTCTGCAACAGCTGGGTTAGGAAAGCCAGGTATGAGCTGCAACTTCCGTAATTTTTTTTTCACTTTGGTGTCGTGAGGATTAGGGCTTATCTTCTTATTTTTTTGAGCTTCATGCCACCACTCTCTAAAACGCAAAGGAAATATTTACAAAGCAGTAAGACATCACAGTTCATGCACTATAGATACAGAACTAAACTTAAAGTCAGAAAATGTAAACTCAACTCCTAACTCCAAAGCAAATGATACACTGTAAAGAATACTAGTTTTATTATTTTCAGTATTATTAGCCACAATATTATTGAATGTTTACTCTGTGCTCATCACTGTGTTAAATATTTCACATGCCAAATCATCACACAAGCACTGTCCTATCATGAACCTCACCTCACAGAGGAGGAAATGAACCTCAAAGAGAAGCCCCTTGCTCAAGATTTCACAGCTGGATTGGGACAGTAAGACCTTGACCATCTTCCTCCAACCCCCACACTCATAATCATAACACCACAAAAGTCACAACTTCTCTGGGTCTCTCTCTCAGCAGTAAAAAGGAAGTCATATATATCCATATTATTTACCTCAAATCAAACATAATAATGGATCCAAGAACATTTAATAAAATGTAAAACTGCCAAGAACACATCAGATTTTAAAAATGCAGATCAAAACTCTACATAAAGTATAATCTATTAATAAGTTTTGGAAAAAACATATATACATGTAAAAGGAAAGAACAAGTAAACATATTTAACATGATAAATAACAGTGGCACCTATTATTTTCCTGTGTGCTAAGCAATGTTCTATTGCTTAGAGATAGAGCTGTTCACTTTCTTCTTTATATTTTATTCATTTTTTAATTTTTTCCACTGTAAGCCTACATTATTAAGGTAAGTTAAAGACAGCCACACATTCTCTGACACTCCTCCCACCAAAAAGCAGGGTCCATGTTGCCTCCCCTTGAGGTGGGCGGCTCTGTGCCTGACGACCAGGGTAACACACGAAGTGACCCTGTGCCAGGCCTAAGAGATGGCTCTTTCCACTACCTGTCTCTTGGAACGTTTGCTCTTGGAAGCAGCCAGCATGCTGTGAGGAAGCTCAAACTCACGCAGAGGCCCAGATGGAGTCCACCAGAGGCCCCGGACTCCCTCGGCCTTCACCAGCCACCTGAGCCATCCTAAGTGGATTCTCCAGCCGGGCTGAGCCACTCCGACAGACGTGGAACAGAGACAGGAAGCTCCCACAGGGCCTGACCAAACTTCAGCTTCATGAACAAAATCAATGACTGCTGCTGTTTGAAGCCACTGAGGTTAAAAGTAATTTGTAACGCAGTGACAGAGGCCCAGAAAAATTTACACGGTTAGGAAAAATAAGTGGCAAAAAAGTTAATAACATAAACATGATTTTTACCAATCTATGGACTCAATGGAACCTTAAAAAAACACCTATATCTCATGTTCCACTGCTTCACACACTTAACTAGTACAAAATTAGGAACTGGTTGACAGATTGGTTGTCTCAGCAGTTTCATCTCCCCAAAGCAGGGGTGCCATCTAGCGTTGCAAAAGACTAGTTGCAGTCTTCGTTGTGGCATTGAAACGCAAAAAGGAAAAAAATAAGTGTTTTTCATCACTTTTACAACACTGTTTCCAGGAGTGCACTAGAGGAATACCTATAATTCTCCTCCACTTTACTACTGAATTTTCGTCTTTGAAATAGTAATCATGACTGCTAGCTAGGAAAACCAGCACAGCACACTGTGAACTCATCAAGCCAAAAGAACCATTACTTCCTAAAAGAAGGCCTGGCACTTAACTTAAAGATGAAAGAAAGAAGGCCCATCGTCAGCCGAGCTGAGGGGCAGACAAGAGGGCGTGGTGGCGACTGCGGTGAAACTGAAAGGTGAGTGCCCCGGCCAAGGCAGTGGGATGGACAGAGGAGGGGAAGTTGCTGTTAATCCATCCCAGCTGTTTTGTGGCTATTTGAGAATTTGCGTCCAGTGTTTTCAGATACCCTTTTCCCCTCAAAAGAGTCCACAATTTTTTGTAAAATCTCTCCAAATTTAGATGTTGGTAGCCCATCCAAACTTAAAGCTCTACAGAAGAACACACTATGTAGGCCAAACCTAATGCAGCTGAGGCTAAATTTAGCCTGCAGCCCAAAGCAGCTCCACTCGAAAGAATGAGTGACTAGCCAGGGGCTGGTTAGGAGATGAGAACAGAAACAAAAGCAAGACGACACTTTCGATTTTACTGCTTTTCCAACACTCTTCTGCTCTGTAACTTTGCATTCATCTTAACCTCTTGAGCCAGGCAGGACTAATGCTGCTCCTACCTGGCATCAATGAGCTAGAAGACGAACGCAGAAACTGCAAAAGCTGACTCTAAAAAATGTGAATGATTCAACAGACAACAAATGAGCAAAAACTGTTGAACAAAGAAAAGGAAAATGGGATAAGCAGGCCATTTGCTTAAATCAGAAAAGCAAACTGTCAATAAACATGAAAAAAATTCACTCTCACTAGTATTATTAATTAGGAAAAAATATTGAAAAGTCAAAGGTACCATTTTAACTTACCCTAAAATAATAATTAGATAAGAACTTGAAGATATATATATAAGGACACTCAAATTAATGTTTGTTTTTACTTTTCAAAAAATAAAAATAACAATAGGCATTTGATTAAATTAATTATAATAGACCCTAAAGCAGACTTGGAATCATTAAAAACAATGATATAAGTCTATTCACGGTTGATAATATGCCTTGTTTTATCACCAAATGTGTTATAGGCAACATAAAAAGTATATTGCATCATCCATTCTTGTAAAAAAAAAAAGATACACACTTATATGAGAATACATGTATATAGATACTGTATGTATATGTGCATAGAAAAGTCTAAAATTACATCAACAAAATATAAACTGTAATTGTCTTTTTATCCATATTTTATTATATAATTTTTCTATGTATTTAATTCATTTGCATAATAAAGTTATTTGTAATTTTTCAAGTTTTTACCATGATCTATGAGCTACCTAATAACTTATCCCCAGCATATAAATTTCCTCGACAAAAAGAAAATTATGAAAAAAGAGATAAAGCATAAAGTACAATACATTGGTATGTGTGCTAAGAGTGGAAGAATGCAATCATTACAATTCTGGATTTCATTTCAGTGATTCTAATCACTGATTCTTCAGACGAGAGCATCCCAGCATTTTTCAAACAGGAAATGTAAGTGGACAGAACACTAATCAACTGCCACCAAGAAGCCCCTTGTAATAAACTGATGATTAAAAGATGCCATCACAAACTTGTGTACACACTAAAATCACTGACTTGTACAATTTAAAAGGGTGAATTATATTTCAATTTTAAAAAAAGATGCCACTAAGACAAACATTAAGAAAGAACTGCCTGCAGAGATATACTCATAACTCCTATCATCGCAGAATCTTCAAAGCTGTAAAATGTAGCCCATGTACAGCACAATTCTGTGTTCTGCATGGAACGAGGCTCCACCACTGGACACATCACAGTACTCCCACCGTGAAAAACAGGACCGCAGCGCTGGATGTGAGGTTCCTGCGTTAAGTCTCCACGTCCCTTCCTGCCTGGCCTCTCCCAGAACACCGAACACACAGAAGCACAATTACATTCCCTTCCCCATCACCCCTTGTGGGAGCCCCTTGAGAGCACAGCGTACGACTCATGCATCTTTCCTATCCCCAAGGCCAGCACAGTGTCTGACACATAATAGCTAGTCAACAAATATTTGAATGAAATGAAATGGAAACTTCTTTACTCCTATGAAACCCACAGAACTGGCTTTATAGCCATGAACTGCCATATGCCCAGCACTACCTAAAAAAATTGACTCTAATTTCATCGGAACTCTAGAAAAGGGAAAACAAACTTTCGTAACCCCAACCAATACCTTCTGCTGTTTTCTCAATGAATAATGATTTGAGACAGTTAATGATATACGCAATAGTTCTATTTGTTAATCTGAGTATTTATATAAATATCTTAATTAAAGGAATGAAGAAAGAACTTACGAGAATTTTAGGAGAGGTTCCAGCCCATGTCCAGGGAATTCATTGAGAATTTCCATGGCTGTTACACAACCTACAGTTGGTATACCCTCAGTATAATCACTTCCAAGCAAATAGGCCAAGTTTATTAACTTGTTCCGATCCAATCCTATATGAGTAACAATTACATTTTTTTTACTTTTATTATATAAAGATTATATAACATTTATAAACATTTTATTATATAAATTATATGTGTATAATTATGTATGTGTACACATATTTTATGTAATATGAAAAATAGAGATATTTATTATATTAATAATGGCTGGATACTTTCCAGACAGCCCTCGTATGTGTGTGTATATATATCCTCATCCAACAGCCAAAACTATCTTTTTTTATTACTTGAAAATAGATTCTTTTTCAAAATGGCATTCAATAATAATTTTAAAGTCTCATCCATTGTCACAGCTTTAAATACCCTCTATGCACTGACTCCCAAATTTAGCCATCCAGCCTGGATCTCTCTGAACCACAGTCACATATATTGAACTATCAAGTTAACAGCTCCACTTGGGTATCTAATGGGCATCTCAAATTGAACCAAACCTGAACTCTGCATGTCTCCCTACTTCAGGCTGCTCCTTCCTCAGTCTCCTCCTCTTACTGAGGGCAGGGCCACTTGACCAGCTGCTGGTCAAGGGCCTGGAGTCCTCCTCGACCTCTCCCCTTCTCTCACACCCCAACCCTGACCTGCTACGCACATCCTCTCCCTAGCACACCAAGGCCCTGCTGGATTTTGGTCTCTTCCTTCACTCTGATGTTAACTCTTGCCATTGTCCTCCTCTTCCACTCACATGGGCCTCCTTGCTTCCCTAGAACACACCATGCAAGCTTCTGCCTCAGGGCCTTTGCACTTGCTATTCCAAGATATCCATTTACAGCACTTGCTTTCTATTTCCTTTAGGCCCCTGCCTTAAAGTGACCTATGAGTAAAGCCCTCCCTGACAACTTGCTCTCAAACAGCTCCTGCACTCTTAGTGACTGCAGCTCACTCTCCTCTCCTCTACTGCTGTATTTTCCTATATGGCACATACCACCAACTGTCAAATTATGATTTATTTATTTGTGTACGGTCTATTTATTATGCTAGACTATTTTATTCTCTGCTGTTCCTCCCTTGTCAAGAACAACTGGCATATAGGAGTCACTCGATACTTATTTGCTGGATGAATGGAAGAAAGAATGATTGATCCCAGAAACACCGGTATCGGCCCAGGGCAGGAGTGACTCCCACTGCTTCTGCTCTACCATCTCTGGTTCACTCTGGAGATCTCAGGCAACTAGTCAAAGTCTGACTAGTTCAGATAATTAAACTACCTAAACATACTAGGATTTTAAGTTCTTAATTCTAATTTTAAACAATCTTATTCTTCAATATAAGCAAAAGATCACTTTCTTCCACACAAGCAAAGGATCGCTTTCATGAAAATTGTACAGACCTACCATTTCCATGAAATGCACCAAACTAGTTCCTTGCAAAGAAAAAATTCATAAGACAAATTCTGAAGGTAAAAATCAGAAAGTAATCACACTCTGAGGTCTTACCTAATTGGTTGTGAAAGTCCACATACTGGTAATATTCTACAAACTTGTTTTTATTAAAGAAATTTTTGTAGACATGCCGTGCTCCAAACAGCCAGATATCACTGTCATCAGTGATGGTTCCGGAAGTCTGATCGGTCAGGTCCAGGATGGCACATTGTGCCTCTGCCTCCATGGGAGCCTGGATGTAGGGAATGCCAAACAGGCGCAGAAGTTCCTGCGGAGTTACAGACACAGTGACCCCCAGGGAAACGCATTACCAGACATTGACCACCAGGGGGAGCAGTGCCCAAACACTGCATTCAACACAGTCCGGGGAGTCTGGGAAAGGTGTCATAACAGGAGGCCCAGGTTGAGCGCCAATTACCTGGCTTTCTAGGAACATCTGCCCGGTTACAGTAGCAGCAACCCGTTCTTGCTGCTGTTTTTGAGCTTTCAGTGAATTCTGTTGTTCTAAAAGGTTGCTCTCCAGAGTTTCCAGCTCCTCCTATAAAATAAATTTTCATTCGTAAATTAATAATCAATGCGATTAAGTTCATGTGTTACAAAAAGCCTGCATTTAGTCTGACTGAAATTACCAAAAAGCTTTTTCTCCTTATGAAGATTTCTTGGATTTCTGAGCAAGATTCTGTAATATCTTTAGAGTTCCCTCACTAAATCACATGGAAAATGGAGGCTATCCCAGGCAGTAACCTACACAAAAAAGGAGCCATCAGCAACAAGAAGGTGCATTGCAAATAGCTAATAAATATTCATCCGGCAATTCTGCAAAACCTTCTTAACTTGGTTTCCTTAGCAATAAGCTAAAATACAATGTTACATTATTACCAAATTAATATCTTCCCATTCATTGAGCGCATCATCTGCATCTTTTTCAGCTTCTTGGTGTGCCTCAATATCTAAGTCTGTGCGTTCCGAGATGTCCCCTGGGAAGCTCCCGGTGTCAGCAGTGGCATTTTCCTCCTTAGTTTCTATCAGTTCCTCTTCACTTTGTTCGGAGGGAGGTTTGGAAGCTTCATGCGATTCAGCTTGAAGTTCGTCATCACTAACCACACTCTGCACTTCAATGAAACTCCCTGTACCAAAATAATAAGGTCATTTTATCTACAACAGAAAGATTAAAATTGTCCTGAAATCATCAAGAGCTTTCTGAAGGATCCTGAAAAATGTTATACCCTAAAAAGGAAAGATTTGAATATAACAGAAAACATGTAATAGTAACGTATTACTATCAATTTATTTTTTTAATCATAAATGCCTATAACTTCAAAGTAAAGCTATTCAATTAGATAAACTGGTACTGTCTTTCAAAGGAACCAAACTCTAAGATTTGCATACTAGCTTTACACAAGTATGTTCTAAGTTAACTGTTTTACATATTCAAAAAGGAAAAGTGTCAATGTTTTATATATAAACAATCATGGAGGTTATTAGATATGTTTTTATGCTATTTCACTATGAACATAGCACAGAATAAAGCTGTGACATAGTGGAAACAATCTTGGATAAGTACTCGAGAGAAATAGCTCTTCCTCTTCCACTTTCCTTCTTTCCTCTCGTAGTGTCGTTTCTTTTCTTTAAAATACATGTATTGGTTCCCTTCCTTCCCTTCAGGGGAAAGTTTGAGGAGATAATCAGGATAGAAGAGGGGGGCTAGGTCCAACGAGGCAGCCAGAACCAAGGAAGGGGCCAGTGAGATAGAGAGATGGTTACAAATAGAGAGAGAATAAGCATTTAAGTAAATATATTGAAGATAACGGGAGCAATGTTTCTGACTGTTAGGAAATTATAAAGAAGGGGGAGGTTAGAATGAATCCGTTGATGTTGGACTGGAATTGCAGAGATCAGTGTAAACTCATGGATTTTAATATAAAGATAGACAAAAAAATGTAGGTGTGTGTACACATGCATGTGTGTGCTCACGTGTGTTTATATACATAAATATATATACTGGCTCTGTTGCTGGAAGGGCCTGAGCCCATTTACTACCTAACTTGTGGTTTCTAAATACCATGCTCCACTAAACAGAATCAGGACTCCTGAGTGAAATGGCTAGTTCCCAGGCCACAGCAGAGTAAATACAAGATAAGCCTGGAATATCTTGGCTAGAAAGCAAGGAAATGCTCAAAATATAATGCGGAATTGGCAAAAGCCACTTGAAGGAGCCCTCCACTGGTCAAGAGCCAGCTTGAAGGGGCCCCTTCAGGCCAAAGCTGGGACAATTCGAACAACAAAGTAAATTATGATAGTATTGGATTATAACTCACAGAATAGAACAGGAATTCAGGAGTCCACAGTGATTTAAAAAAATAATAAATGGGAGAGAAGGGAAAGATCTTCCCTGTAGTAGGATGCCGACTAATAAATATATAAGGAGTGATGGAGTTAGGAAGCCACCATTTGGCAACCATCAGCCATCATGGTAACAATTTAGGTAAAAATCATCAATGTCTACTAAAGCAAGTAGGTGAAAGTTTGTTCAGGAACAGCATGCTTACACAGGAACAAAAATTCCTTTCCACAAAATATTTATTAACTAAAAGGAGAAATGTAACTTTAAAGTGAAGGAAGCTGGCAGATACCAGAAAACAGGTAAGAGTGTGTGTGTTTGTGTGTGTGTGAGTGTGTGTGTACAGTCGATTCTCTTACTCAAAGTAGCTATGGTCTATAAAGTCACTGCAAACACTAAACTGCAAATACTGAATCATTGCTTCTAGAGGGAATATATATACAACATATTTCATATAACTATCTTAAATCCTAAAACCCACCATCTTAGTAGAGTCTATTTTCTTTACTTTACAAATGAGAAACAAGCTTCAGAAGTATTAAGTGACTTGCCTGAGGTCACTCCACTAACAGATGTCAGAGCTGGGATTCAAACCACTGGCACCAGCGTCAGGGCCAGAGCTTCTTGCTCTGTACTGTACAGTCCTCTACCACCTCCACCATCTCTGTAGAAGTGCTAAAACAAGGCAAAGCCTTGCACAACCTCAGTGGGGGACAGTAAGGCAGCTCAAATTTCTCCCTGCTCTGCAAATGGTCCATAAACGACCACAAAGACATCACAGTGAGTATTGACTGTGGGGTTACAAAAAAGTTTTAGTGAGTAGGCATTTTGCAAATATGGAATCCAGGAATGATGAGAATCAACAGTACATATGTGTGTATACGTACAGATTTATATGATACACGTACAGAGAAAAGTGACAGGGAGGAAGAGAAGAGAAAGCAAATGTGGTAAAATACTAGCCACTGAGGTGCTCGGTGAAGGAACCAGAGTGTTTTATAACATTCTTTCAACTTTTTAAAATTTGTAATTATTTCAAAATGAAAAGTTTTTAAAAACTAGAGGGAAACTTGTCTTTAGCTTTTCCAACTAGGGCACTCTGTCCCTCAAAAAAAAAAAAAAAAAAAAAAAAAAGCATAGCAAAACAGGGAAGGCCAAGATTCCATTACTAGCTGTGTGTCCCTGGGAATGTCACTTTACCTTTCGTTCCAGGTCTCTGGTTCCACATCTGTAAAAGGTGAGAATGGGACTAAAGGATCTCTCAGTTCCTACAGCTGTGAAATCCTACCATTCCATATCTCTAAAAGAACACAAGCACTTACCATCAGATTCACTTTCTTCAGAGTCGATTTCCACTGGTTTCACGGACTTTGGAACCGAAATTAAATCCCGGCCTGCAGATTCAATCATCTCCTGTTCTTGGATGGTTTTTAGGAAATTCTCGTGCTCTTTAGCAGGAAATGATACCACGTTTTCTAAGTTACCTACTGCCTCTGAAGGGACACTTACTGTGTTGCTCTTTTCTTGCAAACTGACACTACCAATGACTTCAGCAGCAGGATTTTGTTCACATTCTGTTTCATCATCACTTGAAAGAACAGAGGGAGCATGTTTACTCTCAGATGGGCAAACATCTTTCTGTGGCTCGAGTATTTTGGTGTATGTTGTTTTACTTCTGGACGCAGAACTCGCACTTGTTGGCAGTGCCTGTGTCGGCTCCTTTCCACTGGCGAGCCCGGCTGCGTCCCTGTGTGTGACCACTGTGCTTTCTGCGGGCAGCAGATCTTTTCTGTCTTTAACGGCAGATTCATCACTTGCCTGAAAGGCTTCGTCCACCACGTGAATAAATGACATTTGTTCTTTGGGGACATCACATTCGCTGCCTTGACAAAAGACAGTACTCAGTAAAGGAGCCGAGTCTGTCGGCCCTCTCTCGTCACCAGTGCCGGCTGCAGGCTCCTCGGCAGAGCTCACACTGGTGGAAGCCAGTTCTGCTTTAAGTCCGCCCTTGTTGTCCTCAGTGGAACTGTCCAGAAGCAGTTCAGTTGCTCCTGGCTCTCTCAGCTGCACGGCATCCCCTGTATACACCTTCACATCTTCGTCATCATCATCCAGAGCTCTCTGAATGGCGCAGACAGTGCGTGGGGACAGGGAGCCCTCCCTTGCAATGGCCTGTGTGCTCCTGTCACTGAGCTGCCTTCGATCTTCACTCTCCAAGTCCTCGTCGGAGCTGCTCCCCAGCAGGGCAGCTTGCATGGCCAGCAAGGTTCTGGGAGAAGGGGGGGCAGCACTGGCCTCCTTCTCTGGCTTCACTTTCTCGCATGGAGATGATTTCATGTCAAAAGACATGCTGTGCATTTTGCTGGAAGAAGGAAGAGACTCTGAATCCACTTCTGCAACTTTCTTGGCTTGAATACCTTAAGAATAATTAAAACATTGCTCAGGATGCAATTTTACACTGTGACAGTACACGTCTAGTAAGATGAACAAGAGAATGCTATTTCTCATAAATTAAGTTATAAATTTTCACTTAATCAGCAGGTTAATTCACTAGTCAATTTTAGAGTGGGCTGGCGCTATAGTAGTTGATCCTTTAATAGCTACATAAAATTGTAATTACATAAATAGACTTCATTAATATTATCCAGGGGTGGTAGTTTATAGAAAATACAGAGCCATGACATATTTTTGGTTTTTAACAGTCAGATAAATGACAGTGCCCGATACCTTTTATCAGGATGTAATGTGAAGTGTCTTCAGAGACCACTCTCCTTGACTCTACCTCCTTCAAAAAGCCCCCTTCCTCTTCATACTGCCTTTGGATTTGCCCAGAATGTTGCTGATTCATTTCCTTTTGGACCTGTTCTATGTGCTGGTTTAGATAGTTTTTTTTAAGCAAGCCTTTGAGTTGGTATTGTGAAAAGTCATTGGACTCCTAAAGGCAAAATAAACAAATAAAATTATTGTTTCATATTAAATACAGATAATATTACCACATTTCCACTCCTTTCCCCAAAAGGTGCCAAAGGAATAATCGGCTTCTTTCATTGATGGTAGTTTCATGTTATAAAAGTTGATAGCAGAAAAAACTATAACTGCCTTTTAAAAAAAAAAAAAAAAAATCTTTAAAACAAAAAGAACTGGGCAAAAGAAATCATGAGTACTGTTTATGATTTAATCATTTATTCAAAAAATATTTATTGTGTATGTAATGCCTGGAAGTCACTGTGACATTTGATTAGGGCTTAACAGATAGACAACCTTCTAGAATGCAAACATATATGCAAGCAAAGTGCCTAGCACTGCCCTTGTCCCATAAAAGACACAGAATAAATCACAGCAATCGCAGTTATTAATAACAGTTAACCTGTATAAAGCATTTCCTGTGGAGGACATTCTTCTCAGTGCTTTTATATATACTACCTCATTTTGTTCTCAAAACCATCCAATGAAACAGATAACACCTCCATTCTACAAATGAAGAAATCGAGACACAAATAGGTTAGGTAACCTCCCTATAGTCACATGGCTAATACATGGTAGATCTGGGATCAAAAGCAGATTGATTTACTACAACTGATTTTGTTGCAACAAGAGTTCCCTGCTAACTCTCGGGGAACATGTTCCAAGACCCCAGTGGGTATCTGAAACCGCACACAGTACTGAACCCAACTTTCATCAATCAGAACATGTTTCTGTTCATATCTTTCACCCCAAAACTGAATGCTTTTTCCATCTTAATTAAGCACTTATCACACACTGTGACTGCAAATTTTGCAGTTTGTAGGACAATAGCAAAACTAGCACTAATTTCTTTTTCCTTCTTCACAATTTCATGGGTAGAAAATCCGTTTTTACTATAGATCTTTGCAACCTCAGAACGCAGTTTTTCTTCTTTCTGTATTAAGTCAAGAACTTTTACCTTTTCACTTAAAGAAAGCACTCTATGGCTTCTCTTTGGCATGTTCAAATTGTCAGCCTCACTACTCTTGTGCTTAGGGACCATTATTGAATAAAATAAGAGTAACTTGAACACAAGCACTGCAGTACCAGGATAGTCTGATATCTGAGTTGGCTACTCAGTGGCTAACAGGCATGGAGTGTTTACAGAGTGGAGACACTGGACAAAGGGAGGATTCATGTCCCAGGTGGGACAGAGAGGGACGGCATGAGATTTCTTCAAGCTACTCAGTACAGCAGCAATTTAAAACTTACAAATTATTTATTTTTGGGAATTTCCCTTTAATATCTTCAGACAGTGCTTGACCACAGGTAACTAAAACTACAGAAAGCAGAACTGCAGATAAAAGGGACAACTGTATTATGATTATGACCACTACTGCTATTATTTCCCATGACTACTATTATCAACATTACATTTGCACAATGTACAGATGATACAAAGGGCTGACAGGGACAACTCAGAACTTCTCTATTCTATCAAAATTACAGATACAATGAGCTGTTACTCCACTCTGCCCTACAGTCCATGAATCCCAGAGACTCTGTGGTTGCAGAAAGAAAATCAAGAAGAGTAGATAATTAGAGACTCTCTCTTTTTCTCACATTCCTTCCCACTTTTGTTTTGTTTACATAATAGAAATTCTGTTTCCTCAACTGCCACCCAGAGATCCTTTCACACTCAAGAAATAAAATGCTTGATAGATAGACTGAGCCTAGACTTTTCCCCTGAAATGAAAATAAATTTACTTCTGTCCTTTGTATACTCAAAGACCAAAGAATATTATTTCTGTGCACCTTAGTATTTTCCTATTTTCACATTCTTTGTGGAAAAATAGAAGGGAGTGATGAGAAAAGAAATTTATCCTGCCTTTTTCCTATTTCTGGTATCAATTTAAGAAATATTCAAAAGTCTGTAGAAAATAAGAAACACTAATACATCCATTCACTAGGGACAATAATGCTACTTATTATGTGCTGTCCTACAATGTATTAAATAAAAGAGAGCTATGTTAGAAATAATAGGTGGTAGCAACAGAAAAGACAAAAGAACTCATTAACTAGCAACTAAAGACAGGGAGTAATTAATGGTAGCATGCTCAGGAGTTGTATTTGACAATATCCAACCCCCCCACACACCTACCCCCTACTCCAGCTTTCTGGGGCTGTGGAGCCACCATAAGATGTTCCAAGTTGAAGAAGCCCCATTCCCACTGTTCAGGAAGAGGGAGAGGGAACATGGATATCCAGTGGCATTTCTAGGGCTATAGCAGAATAAAGTATACCTGAAATTTCAGGTTAGAACATATTTTTCCATTGTGATTAGATTCTATATTACTATGCGTTTTTACAGACAACATAAATTATGGGTTAAAGTAACTTTTATGAACTAAGAACTGAACCATGACATACATACCAGGCACTTACTATGAGAAAGATACAGAGCTGGGTGCTACAAATACAGACATGAGCACCACAGGCACATTTTGGAGCTAAGAACTATAAAATGACATTGCAGGGAGCTGTGAGAACACAGAGCAGGAGAAAAGACCTTGTCTTGGGTGGAAAAGTCAAGAAAGATTTCTTTGAGTGTTTGTGAGCTCAAACTTATAAATATATGATGCTTCATGGGATCTTTGAGATACACAAATGCTGTTTACTGTTAACTGAGATGTTATACAAGTATTGTTTATCAATTTTTCTTTTTTCTAATAAAACGTTTTACTGAAGTTCTTAATTCTAATATTAATGTACTGTTGTATATTTCACCTCTGGCATTGCTTCAAATAATGTTCTTCTTCGCTTGGTAAATTCTTTCATGTCGGACAAGATTTCATGCTTTATTTCGGGGGGCAGGCTGCTGAAGTCCTCAGACTCAATATCTATTGCCTGAGGATTATGAAAGAACTCTTCCTGTAAAGAATAAAACATAACACCATGAAATTTACATTTTGTACACTTACTTCTATTTACCATTGCAGAGTATTTATTTATAATTAAATAAATATTTATTGTGCTTAGATCATAAATAGTTCTACAAAATCTACATAGGCTAAACACAGTTGCACATAATCTGAGATTGGCATCAAAGTGAACAGGCAGATTAGGGAATGTATCCATTTACTCATTCATTCATGCAAAAGAAAAAATGCTCACCAGGCACCAATAAGTCACTGGGCACTGGGTTAGGTGCCAGGATATTACAGAGAACATGCCAGATAAGGCCCCTACTCTTAGGAGTGGAGGAAGGCATATGATAAGCAAATAAGTAAATGAAAATTAAGCACGTTAATCTGATATGACAGTGATTTGAAGAACAGAAAGAGAAAAAAAACTATTTGTTTGATAGGTAAGAAAGACTTCACTAAAAAGAGGACCTGTGAGCTGGGACTTGAAAGATACCAAAGGGCCTGACCAGCCACAATACACCTCAGGCTGAGGGAACAACAAATGCAAAGGCCCTGAGGCAGAAATGAGCCTTACGAATTTGAGTAATATATATAATCCCCTTAATTAGATTAGTTTTATTTTGCTCTTAACCTAAAATAAAAAATGAAATTAAAAGTGAGAAATTCACAGATATGGAAGGTATATAACTTTTCTAAATTTTAACAACTTACCAAAAGTACTTTAAAATCCTTCATTACTAAAAAGATAAATTAATGCAGCTGGCAGCCTGTGCCTGTGTATGCACAAACCAGCAAGCACCTCAGATAAGCTTGTCATTATGCTCAGCATTTCCTGTGCTTTCCCTCACTCATACTCCCACCACCCCCAGGAGGAAGGCATCAATCAATATTAGTTTAGTTTTACAAAAATAAAAAAGGCAGGGGGGAATAAAGCCTTGGAGAAGTTTATCTGCCTAAGATCACACGGCTGGAGAACAGTGGAGCCTGGATTAAAATGCAGATGTTTCTGACCTGGAGGCCAATGGCCTTAACCAAGCATAACAGCTATCACTGGCTGCATGATAATGCAGCACCTCCACAAATTGAAGGATCCCAAGGTTTAGCTCAAAAGTCTTCTACCAGACATACCAAAACAATGTGAACAAACAAAACACAGCAAATTTGGGAATCAAACAATGTTATCTGCTATACTAAACAATTTGAAAAAAAGTATATGAAAAAACATACATAGAGTACAACCTCAGTTTGTAAAAAAATGTTATTCATTAAAATATGTGTGGTATTGTTTTTAAAAACATGTCCACAGACTCTTTGACACTCATCTTGTCTAATTTTCTTCCCCTTCAATAAGGGCTGGCCTTAGAAACTGGCTTCTAGTGAACAGAATCTGGTAGAAAGGATGCTGCACAACTTCCAAAGCTTGGTTAGACAGGCAGCAAATTCCTGCCTGTAACTGTCTCTTAGGACGCCTACCCTCGGAACACAGATACCCAGGCCACATGGAGAGGCCACAGGCAGGTGTTCTGGTGGCTGGCCAAACTGAAGTCTAGTTAACAGCCAGCACCAACCGCCACACATGCAAATGAGGAAGCAGTTCTATCCCTGGCTACAGTCTGACTTCATCTACATTAGAGACTTTAAGAGAGAACTGCATGGTTGAGCTCATCAGCCCCCAGGACCATGACAGATGATAATAAATGATGTTTTTTTTACACTGCAATAGATACACAGCAATAGATAACTAGCATGTTTGTACATACACATATACATATATATGTACACATGTGCATTTGATACATATGTATATACCAAACATACACGCACATACATACACACACACACACACACACACACACAGAGATGTTCAGCTATATGGAGCAAGGGGAAGAATGAACTAATAATACTAAAATGTCACTATAAGTTATTTTGGGGTGTACATTTTCTATATTTTCACACAAGTATGTATTATTATCTACTGACTGGTTACTTAATTGGTTGTAAAAGAAAAATGGCTTATTTTGGATATATAGATGCATAATGGCAAATTCTATATAAATATGTGCATGCATGAGTGTTTGTATGTTTTTTATATATACACACACGCACATACACGCACACATACGGACACATACATACACACATAATAAAAAAGGCATCTGTCTTTACTTTTTATCAGGAACTTCCATAAATTCATATTACCTCATTGATATTATTCTTTGCGGGTCATTCATTTCAAACAATACATTCTGATTTCAAAAATTATCTAAGTACCTGTAATACTTGTTTTTGATTCATTCTTTCTTGCCATTCTTTTTCATCTTCCTCTTCTGAACTGAAAGTCAAGCATATATTCATAATATCTATCATTTTTAATGACTATTTACAAAAATATTTCTTGTACAAGGTGCTGCTAGCTACAGAAGACACAATGTTGAATAAGCCAACAAGATCTGTGCTGCCTTGGTCTGGCAGGAGCTCATGTGAGTAAGAAATTACAGTATGATCCGCTAACTTCCACCACAAGGGAAGAGCGGGTTGCTCAAAGTATAATAAAGAGAGTCACTCCACCCCAATCTGGAGGGATCACAAAAACTTTCTGGAATCTCCTGCAGTTACATTGGTTGGAGTTAGTGACAAATAAGTAAGGAGTCTAGTTGTAAGGTGTGAGGAGGTATGTGGAAAATGTTCCAGGTGAAAGAACTAAGTTCTATAGCCACTTAGAAACAATGAAAAGAGCTTGCCTGTGGGTGGTATGAAGAGAGCAAGGGATAAGATTGGAAAGTATGAGTTGGAGTTTTATCTTAAAGAAATGAGAAGCTAGGAAGTATTCTAAGAAAGGACAATATCAGATTGGAGTTTTAAACAGATTCTATAATATAATACAAAGCAGAGACTGGGCTTGGTGGGGAAGGGTTATGGCAAAAGGGGTAAGATCAAAGACAAAGACAGAAAGAAGTCTGGAAGCTACTACTGTAACTAGGAGAAAAGATGAAGGTGGTGACAATGGAAATATAGAGAAATGGGATAACTCAAAAGCTACTCTGTCACTTGAGTTAAAGGGAAAAAAAACCCAAACTCTGTAAAATAATTTAAAGAAGTTTATTCTGAGCCAAATATGTGTGACCATGGCCTGCAGAGCCACATCAAAGAAGTCTTGAGCAAGTGTTCCCAAGGTGGCTGGGTTACAGTTTGCTTTTATACATTTTAGAAAGACAAGAATTGCAGGTGAAATCATAAATCATACATGAAAGGTATACACTAGTTTGGCCAGAAAAGGAAGGACATCTCAAAGTGGGGGCTTACAGGTTACAGGTGGGTTCAAAGAGTTTTTGATTTATAATTGGTTAAAAAAATGAAGCTTTGTCTAAAGGCTTGGAATGTTTTAAGTTAAGGAAGTCTGTTAATCAGAGACAAGAGACTTATTAAGCAAATTGATGCCCTGCAGGGGATTTATAATCTTCACTCTGTATACCCTTAGGTCTTGCTGATAATTTAGTGTCTTATTGTCACAAAGAGTTTTGTTAGTTTTATGATCTCTTTTTTAACATTAACGCTGATCAATTGTATCTAAACTCCAAAGGGAGTGAGGATAACGAAGTATGTCCAACCTTCCTTCCCTTCATGGCTGGGAACTCAGTTTTAAGGTTTTCCTGGGATTCCATTGGCCAAGAGGGGGTCTGTTCAGTTGGCAGGGGACTTAGGATTTTATTTTAGCTCATACTTGGGAGCCCCTGGAACAGGAATGTGAGAAGGGAGAGATAGGGACGGAGACAAACTGTCAAAGCTCTGATCCTCCACGTTCACATCAAACACAGAAGCCACTGATGATTAACAGCCAGCCAGAGGAAGAATTATCCCCAGAAGAGCTGAGAAGGAGAGGCCAGAGAGGTGCCAGGACAGCAGGACAAGGCAGGCACGGTGTTAAGTGGGGCAGGGAAGTTGAGCACAATGAGAAGTGTAAAACATCTCCCAGATTTAGCAACAAAGACATGGCCAGATGTGGTGGTGAGAGGGACAATATTGGGCTGAGAAGTGGGTAGAGAAAGGATGTGTAAGCAAAGCATAAGAAAAACTGAAACTCATGTCTTGGTGAATTCTGAATCGACAGTGGTAGCAGAGGCTCTTCAGAATGAAAAGGAACAGTGAATCACAAATCATCACAACACCAAAACAAGTCAGTAAATAAAAAAATTAGTCTTTGAAAAATATTCTAAAAGGTATAGAGAATACAAATTTCAGATGCATTAATACATTCTCACATGCCTTATCATGTAGATAAAACATGAAGGTTTAAACCTGCTTGAATATAGTGATGATTAAAATAATACTCTTAGATAGTTAAACATGTACCTATGTTTTTCTTCCTCTTGTAAAGGAGGCAAAACATAGATGTCATCTTCTCTTCGAACTTGCGTAAGACTGGGTAGTGCTTCATTTCTGAAAAGAACACAGATCTTCAAACAGGGATTATAGGAAACAGTATTCTGAGTCAATAATACTCCCCTATTGATTCCATAAACCCTGCGCAGGAGGTGAAGAGGAAGGAAACACCCAGGCAAGGATGTTCCCCCCTCCTGATCTGGCTCCCCTCAGTCTACTGCTGTGGAAAATAAGTTCAGTCTAGAGAGGAAAGGAGACTGGCTGGGACTCCTCAGCGTCCTGGCCACAGTCTCAGCTATAGTCAGAAAGAGGAGCATTATAAAAATAAAAGGTGTGCACAATGCAATGCTATGGCTTTTCTTTCTCATTAGCAAAGTTGATTCTCACAAAATAGAGAATTTTCACAACTTCAAATTACTAAGTTGAATGACATCCTACTTATTCCTCTCATTTCACTCCCTATTTTCTGTTGAGAGTTGAAATTAGATAGGGAAAGATCACCATAGGAATTCGACACAAAAATATTTTTAAAAAATTGATCTCTAAAATTAATGTAATTTTCCTCTTGCCTTTTGCTTTGGAAGGCAGTTTTGATAGCTTGTCTTTTCAAAAATGTTTTCAAAAGCTTCTCTGTAGTTTTTCTGGAGTCATTGGATGCGCAGTCCTTTCTCAGCCTTCTCTTAGCCTATGAAAAAAAGAATATAAGATTTTACTTCAGGATATTAGTCTATTAAAAACATTTCTATCACTGGATGTGGTAGCACATGCCTGTAATACCAGCACTTTGGGAGGCCAAGGTGGGAAGATTGCTTGGAGGCCAAGAGTTCAAGACCAGTCCAGGCAACATGGTGAGATCCCCATTTCTACAAAGAAATATAAAAATTAATCAGGTGTGGCAGCATGTATTTGTAGTCCCAGCTACCTCTTGCTGAAGCAGGAGGGCTGCTTGAGCCAGGAGTTTGAGGTTGCAGTGAGCTATGATGATGCCATTGCACTCTAGCCTGGCTAAGACCCTGTCTCAAATAAATACAAATACAAATAAAAGTTTATATCCAAGTGGGTGCTGTCATTTGGATTGCTCAAACATATTTTTATTTTTAGAGATGGGGTCTCTCTATGTTGCCCATGCTTGGACTCAAACTCTTGCCCACCTCAGCTTCCCACAAACATTTTTAAAACTACTTTCAGAAAAATAAAGAAACTTATTCTCATTCTTTTATATCATGTCCAGTTTAATTCCTGGATAACCCACTTTAGTCACCACATAACATTGCTTACTCCTAAAGTCCGATTCGCCTTTAAAAGGAGGCTTGCTATTACCAAGGACACTCCACTCAGATTCAGGAAGGCATTTCCCACAGAGGGTTTCCACAATGTTCTCAATGCCACAATTGATGGCAGCATAGCTGCAATAAATATAGAACACCTAAGAAGATACTCAAATGGGAAAACCCTCAATTGTGAGAATTTTAGTAGTTAATTTTATTTAAAAGTTAAATTTTATTACTGCATGCACAATATATTCTCATTAAACTGTTTTTTAAAAGAAAAGGTATTTGTTCAAGATAAATAGAAAAGCAGATAAAATTACAATTTTAGTCTGTTTCTAAAATTCCAAAGAGAAAATAAAAATTTTAAGTGAATGTTTCTAAGAATTCAGGGAAAAAAATTATTTGACATTTACCAAAAATTATATGACACTTACCAAAGTCTGTTTCTTCAAGAGTGGAGCATCCCCATCAAACACAAAAATAGGACGAATTCGAAAAAATAAGAGTTTGCAGAGCCGATGAAACAAAGTGAGAAGATGAGCATTTTCTATTGCATTCCCATGGTGGTCCCGGACTCCTTTAAGTGCCTGGTTTAGCCAAATGCTAATATCTGAGAGAATTTGTTAATGGAAAACATATTGGAATTTCTTCCCTCATCTTCACAATTTCAATTTCCTAATGACTGATATTATCCAAACTTTGAACACCAAGCATTCATCACTATTCATTTGAAACTATAAAATGTTCGGCCGTCCTGGAATCTACCTAAAGTCAGTTCACTTTATTGCACCCTTGTTACTACTATTTGCATACTCAATTTTAAAATCATACAGATATGATTTTTTCCTTTAAAATGTCTAATTGCAAAGAATTGCTTCCTTTAAAAAAACTAGTGATCTCTAAAGAATATTAGTAAATTAGCACAAATTTTCTGGGGGACAATTTGACAATTCCCAGTGAAAAACTTAACTTACATTCTATTTTACCTAAAAATTCCACTTCTAGACATTGATCCTCAGAAAATCATTAGAGATTTACAAGGATTATTTATAACAATGTTTATTTATAATAATGAAAATATGAAAAATAATGTAAAAGTTTTCTAACAAGTTTTTAAAAACTAATTATGATATACTTATTTACTAGAATACCAAGGAGTCCTTAAAAGTGGAAGTTACAAGCACACATGGTAACAAGGTAACATGGTAAAATATTATTAAAGGAAATAAAACAGGTTATAAAAAGTATATATAGCATAATTCCATTTTTAATACAGTATATGTAATTTTTTAATATAAAAAACCAGAAGTTCAGACATAAAAATATTAAGTATAGTTACATCTGCTTACTATTCATATTTTTGTCTTAGAGTTTTATTATATTTTTCAATTTTTCTTAAAAAAATATTTCTTACACAATTTATTTTATATTTGTCCATAAGAAAGGGTAACACAGCACTCTGCTGGTTTTCCTGCTCTCTATCTCTTCACGAGCTCCTGTAACTCACCATGAAAGTGGTCACTTCACCAGTGATCTTTCTCAGCCCTCTTTTCTCCTATGAGCACGTTCCACCAAGGCTAGCTCCACTCACCCCACACGGTATCTACATGCATTTGTCTAGCCCAGAGGACTCTCCTGACCCCAGAAGGGACAGCCTAGCTGACGTCTCTATCCGATGCCTCATGGACATTTCAAACTTAGCTCCACATCATTTCCACTAGGCTGTCCATGCTCCATCTCATGAATGTCACTGCCATTCACCCAAGCCACAGTTCTGGGTGTCATAATCTCACACTCCACTCAGTCAACCATTACCTATCAATTCTACCTTCTAATGTAACTTAAAGGTATATATTAGATTTCACCAATATACCTTCAGTGAAAATCCTTTGAAACTTCCCATTGCCTTTAGGGTAATACCTAATACTTCTTCCCATGGTCTGTGAAGCCCTAAATGATCTGGCCTCTGCTCATTTCAATCCACTGGGTTTTTCTCAAACCCTAGAAATCACTAAGCTCCTTCCTGCCTCCAGGGTTTTCTCACATGCTCCTTCCTTTGCCTGACAGTTTCTCCCACTCCCAACCCAGTTCCATCCTACTCTGAGATCGAAAGATCACTTTTTCAGCTCAGATTAAGACCTCCAGTTATACACTCCTATTAAAAAATGCATCGTTTATTATATGGCAACAATTTTCTACACTGAAAAAAACAAAGCATTTGCCCAACAGAGATTACAATCTAGTCGTGAAGGAGGAAATAAAGCTTGAGGTCCACGGCTTGTCTAGACCACACTTCTGTGCCTTGTGCTCCCTTTCAGATGGCCTATCATAGACCAGACAATAAATATCTATTAAATGAGTTGGAAAGTTTAATATTTAAGTGAATGTACATTGCCTAACTTTTACTACCACAAAAAAAAAAAAAAACACTTAGGCGTCTTAACAACTTACTAAACAAACATCATGTAATGAAATAACCAGTGGAAAGCAGGCTATTGTCATATTTATGCCTCTAATATTTGAGCACTACCACCACCAGCCAAGCATATCCAAGATCCTGGGAATATACATCAAATGATACAGCTGTGAACAAAACATATATGGTCCCTATCTGCAAGAAGCTTGCATTCTAATGGGGAAGACTGACAATAAAGAAATAAAGTAATAGATATAGAATACATTAGACTGTTGGTAAGTGCCACAAAAAAACAGAGTAAAGGACAAAAGAGTGACCAAGGGGTTGGGTTGGGAGGGGTGGCCCAGCACACTTTGGTTAGGCAAGGCCAATCTGAAAGCAGTAACAGAGGTCTGAGTGAAGAAGAAGAGGAGTGGAGAAGTAAGCTTGCTACACTATTGCACAGGACCAAATGAGTTTCCAAACAGAGAAAATCTAATTCCAGATCAGTAGCTCTCAATCCTGCTATCCATTAGAATAGGATATGAAGCTTTTGAAACATATAGACTAACAAATCCCATATGCCTAAAATTCTAAATCAGAGACTAAGATGAGTCTTTTTAAATTTTATTTATTTATATTTATTTATTTTTAAGATGGAGTCTCACTTTGTTGCCCAGGGAGAGTACAATGGCATGATCATAGCTCACAGCAACCTCAAACTCCTGGGCTCAAGAGATCCTCCTGCCTTAGCCGCCACCAGAATAGCTGGGACTGCAGACGTGTGCCACCACACCTGGCTAATTTTTTCTATTTTTGGTAGAGATGGGGTCTTGCTCTTGTTCAGGTTGGTCTCAAACTCCTGACCTCAAACCATCCTCCCACCCCAGCCTTCCAGAATGCTAGGATTATAGGTGTGAGGCAGCTTGCCTGGCCTTTTAATTTATAAATTAATCGCAGATGGTGTCAATTCTTGGCTGGGGTTGAGAATTCTAGCTTGAAATTCTTAAAAGAAATACATAAAATTAGACAAGCTGAAAATATTTGCATAATTTGACTTGTCTAATTTCAATGAGTTTATATAAGGCAAAATTAAATTTCTCACAGGCCTGGGAAAGTTAAAATCTGCAGCAAAGCCAAAAACAACTCTAGCTATAAGACCCAAAAGACCAATAACAATTTGAAACAAAAAATAAATTTGTTTAGTTCTCTAGTTAGGTGATTTAAAATTTAATTAATCCCTTTTAGTATACATAGCCAAAGAGATAGTAATATCATGCTAATACACTTAAATGCATTTTACAAATGTCAAAGTCTTTAAGAGACAGGAATAAAACTGCTAATTCTGTGTTATTTAACACAGACATTTTGTAAGTAAATAAGACACTCAGCTATACAGATAGTTAAAAGACCAAACAATTTATTTAGGCAAACAAGAATTATGAACCTCGTATAGTAACAGGTAAGTTCGTCATTAACAAATGATACAACAAAATCTAAATATATTTCATATGTCTGAATTCCCATGAAAATGAAACAAAGCAAAATCAACTGTAGAACAATTAATCAGATATTCTCCTTTTACACATATATGAGTTATATAATACATATGAAGTTGCCATTATAACTAGAATATCTTTAACAGTTATCTTTAGATAAATGATTTATTCTTTTAAAAAAAGCCTAATAACCCTGTAAAATGACTTCACATCCCAAAAGGGCTTCTTTGAGCCATCTACAACTAGATAATCTAAATTAAATGTCTTACCTTTCCTTAACACTGTCCTAAAAAAATAGAATGCTAAACTTCATATGTCATCTCAATGACTTAACAAATTCTTAATTCATCATAAGAGCTGCAACATAAAATGATCGAAATCTTTGCTGCCGTTTTAGGGGTCCCTGTCGCTAAAAACTGTCCTTTCAGCCATCAATAGTTCTAAGGAAATCTTTAGTATGCAATGACACTGAGGAACCACTGGAGGGCAGCAATAGCCCATGTGCTTTAAAAAAAAAAAAATCTTTCATTTTCCCCAATTTGAGGCACCTTGCATCAAAACTTACAAGCCAAAATTTCATTACAGATGTGTTTGAAGATTATTCGCTTAAAAAGTTATAACAATCTTACTATATTTTTTAAATTATCAATGTTGCATTACTTGTAAGTTTTGGGCATTCAGAAGAATTAAGGCTCCTCACTCAAGGACTCCTTTGCTGAACTCTGCCCACACACTCTTGAATTGCATCTCTCCCTCCCCACCCCTGGCAATTATTTACGTGACTTTTCCACAAGCCTATTAGCCCGAGGCTCATAGGTCCCCAATTAGGAAACTAGTATAAGAACTATCAGCTTCTTAGACAAACTAGACACTCAAGAAAACTTGAATACTTGAATAAAAAGATCAAAATTTCAAAAACAGTGTCACATGTTTGATAATGAAAAAATTTTAATTCCAATGACACAAACAAAACCAGGCAAACATGCATACAAACAGTCCTTTAAAAAGTCAATTAAAAAGAAGTCAAACACCTGTCCACACTATCCTTACTCTTTCTATAAAACACAAGAAACACAAATGAAGCAACACTCAGGACAGCAGACAAAACTAATGGTCGGAAGTCTACTTCCTTCTCTCCATGCTGACCTCCCAGCAGGGGTAATAATTTTAAGATTTACAGTATTAACAGTGCCAGACACTACACTAAACTTTTCATTTAAGTAATCCCTTCATTCTTCATACTAATCCCGTGTGTAGATATTATTACCACCTCCACTTGGCAGATGAGAGAACTAAAGCACAGCCCTAATGTGATAAAAGCAGGATTCAGAGCTGTATGACTGCAAAGCCTGAGGAAAGTAGGTAGATAGAGCTGCCCTCCTTATTGACCCGCTTCCGCAGATTCGACCAACACACATCAAAAATATTTGGGGGAGAAATTATAAATAAGAGTAAAAAATACAGTATAACAACTATTAACATAGCACTGACATTGTATTAGGTATGATAACTAATCTACTGGTGATTTAAAGTACACAGGAGGATGTGCGTAGTTTATATGCAAATATGCTATTATATAAGGGACTTGAATATCCTAGTATGAGTGGGGGAGAGTCCTGGAACCAATCCCCTACGGATACCGAGGGAGGACTGTACTTAGAAAGAAAATCTAGTGAAAAAAATTCTATAACTTCCTCTCCCATCCTTCCCCCAAAGACCAGCGTCCCGCAAACACCACTCTGCGCCCAATGGTAAGCCGCGAGTACAATCCAGCCACAAATCACTGCACCCCAAAAGTCAAGGATGCATTAAGGATACCAACAGCAAGGATCTTCCCCTCCAGCGTTTCCGGGCTGACCTGCCGCCCAGAGCACTCCAGCAACTTCCAGAGCCCCTGGACTCCCATGAGGCAGGTGTGTCCTCAGGGCAGATCTCGGGAGAACTTTTATTCTAATTCTTCTACAAACGGCAGCTCCACCGCCCAGGCCCCCAGGAGGAGGCTCTCCCTGCTTCCACTCAGGAAAGATGGGAAATAATAGCAAAGCCACGGTTTTCCAGGCGGAACCGCGTCGACGAGAGCGTAAGGAAGGGGGAAAGCCCAGGCTGGAGCGCTTCCCCCCAGCGACTGACACCGCGCCCCGGAAGAACGACGGGACCAGAGAAAGGCCTGTGGCGAGGAGCAGGGCCTTGTCTCGCCCAGAGCTTTAGCCCAAACGCCTGCACTTGTGCGGAAACCGCGGTGAGCGGGCACCACAGGCGAGACAAGCAACCAGAAGATGCCCCTCCAGTACTGCTTGCCTTCTCCTGTGGGTCCGCAAACCCACTAGAAGTCAGGCCTCTAGTTTTCAGTATAATAAAATAAGCCGGATGGAAGTCCCGCCTCCCTACGTGACGCATATTTGCTGCGCCCCGCAGCACTCCGGAAGTGGTGAGCACTCTAGCTCCCGCGCGGTGTTTGTACCTTGTACGTTAGGTACTTCTCCCACCTGGCATCCTGTCGGTTTTATACGTTAAAACGATGTGCGAAAGTACCTTTTTGCGGAGGTGACGATTTTCTACAGTTCTCCTCATTGTGCTGCTAGTTGTGAAGACTCAATACTAAATACTATTTTACGCGTGGACAGACAACGGAAATGTGGATGCTCCCTTTGTGTTTTTCAACTAAGTATTTATTTATTCATACGATAGGACGTAGGAACTAGATATTAATACAGTTTAAAGCCTTAACCCATGAAGTATAGTTTAGTTGTCTGCAGTATCTAAAACTTAGAATTCCACAGCTCGTAAGTCAGGTTACCAGAAACCAGTTGCCAGAGTAGCTCCTGGAAGATCACAGCTCAGATTCGAATCCCCCAAGGTGCCTCAAGGTAGCCTTCGGCACTGCTGAAGTTATATTTGTTAAGAATTTCTGTGTGCCCGCTGGGATCCGTGGCTTACGCCTGTAATCCTAGCACTGGGAGCCCTAGGTGGGAGTATCACTTAAGACCAAATGTTGGAGATCAGCCTGAGTAACATAGCAAGACCACATCTCTAAAAGAAAGAAAGAGACTCTTAGTAACGAAAACAGCAACCCCTTCAATGTGAATAATGTGCTAGTTTGCAAAGTGGTTCTACCACATCTGAGTTGCCATCCAGTCCAGGGTGTAGCGGAACAGAATTTTATTTATGAGAATGAAAGTCAGGGGACTAAAGGAATTGTTCAGGGGCTTGTTAAACTGTTGGAGATTGGCTGGGCTGGAACCTAAGCTACCTGTCTTCTAATCCGTTGCTTTAACTTGGATTCAAACCAGCTTGTGGAGGGAAACATACAGTGGAGAAACATTTAGACTGTCTGAAAACCCCAACCTTTGATATCCTGGGAAAACGCTAAAAATCGGGAACTGGAAAACAGTAAGAAGAGAAGTAAATGAGGAAACTGGAGAAGACCAACACTTAATGGTAAAGGGAGAAAACTGAGAAGGAAAATCGGAAAAGAAATGTATAGCAAAAGATATTTATCAAAGTTAAGAAACAAATGTTATACTAGAAGAAACATGGACTCATAAGCAGTTTAAAGGGGGGGAATTTATTCATCTCAGTTTTCTTTTTTTGTAAGACAGTGTCTCACTCTGTTGCCTCGGTATGCGGGCAGTGGCATCATAGCTCACTGCAACCTCCAACTCCTGAGCTCAAGGTATTCTCCCATCTCAGCCTCCCCAAGTGCTAGGATTACAGGTGTGAGCGACCATGCCCAGCCCTATTCATTTCAGTTGATGCAGAACAACCACTCAAAATATTCAAAATCCATTGATATTAAAGGGAAAAAAACATAACACAATTAAAAGAAATAAAAATCAATTGAGTGTGCTGGCACACACAAGTAGTCCTAGCTATTCTGGTGGCTGCAGTGAGCTATGATCATGCCACTGTACTCTAGCCTGGGCAACAAGGCAAGGTTCAGCCTCAAAAAAAGAATTTCTGTGTCTGTGCGTCCGTCTGTAATCAGGGCATCAAACCAGTCTTGCAGACTAGTAAGGATTAGAGATGTTGTACTTAGCACTAGTATAAATGATAATATTGGTATATTTGTTCCAATTTGAACTATTTAAGCTAAATTCAAACTTGGTGAAAAGGATGATTTAAAGGAGCAAGTAGTTGTTTTTTAAAGGAATCCTTTATAATAAAAGTATATGAGAAATCAGTTTTAGCAAAACCATTTCTATGCCCAAACACATGGTTCACAGTAGCCTTGTTTAGTTGACTTAGTCACAACTAAACTTTTACCATGAATAATCCTGACAAAGTGCTTTTTGCATTTCCTCCCTATGTAGTCCCCAGAAATTATTCCTGCTTGTGTTTTACTGAGGTTAATAAATTGCCTGTTCGATTTTTGTCTTTTCCTCACAGTAAACTGTAAATTTGTTGAAACCAGGAACTATCTTGTTGACTGTTAATATCCCCCACTCCCGACACTTACCAGGTATTCCATAAATATTGCCTAAATGACCTCTTAAGCCTCCAGTCTAAAACTCCTCAGTGCACCTTATACTCTGCTGAAAGAATTTTCTTGGAGGTCAAGATGTTTGTTCAGATCTCATCTGAGCCATATATTAATAATAGCCTTGTGTTCTGAGCTGAATTGTGTCTTCCAAAATTCATTTCCTGGAGCCCTAACTCCCAGTACCTCAGAATGTGACTGTATTTGAAGACAGGACTTTTAAAAGTGATTAATTAAAATGAGGCCATTAGGATGGGCCCTAATCCAATCTGACTGATGTCCTTATAAGAGGAAATTTGAACATACTGAGAGACTCCAGGGATGCCTGCACTGCCTGAGCCCAGAAGAAAGGCCACATGAGGACACAGAAAAGTCGGCCACCTGCTAGTCAAGGAGAGCAACCTCAGAAGAAACTAAGCCTGACAACACCTTGACATTGGACATCTAGCCTCTAGAACGGTGAGAGAATAAATTTCTGTTGTTTAAACCACCCAGTCTGTGGTATTTGGTTATGGTAGCACCCTAGCAAACCAAGATACCCTATAATCATAGGCAAGTTTCTTCAGAAGTGAGAGCCTCAGTTTCTACCAGTGAAATGGGAATGCCACCAATGTCTTAGAGTTATTCTGAGATCATCAATTTAACATGAAACACCTAGGAATGGTGCTCAACTTTGTTGAGTGAACAACTGGGCAGGGAGAATATGGGTAAAATTCAGATGCAGAATGTGATGGATCCCAGTGCAGCTGCCTGAGGCCCTCCCATGCCTGGGAAATGCAAGTTGGGAAGTATTATAGCTGCTGCACCAGGTTGGCCTAATGATGGGACATAATTCTTTCACAGAGATAGTAGGGAAAGTAAGAGTTACAGGATTTGATCTAAATGAACTTTTTTTTCTGCCTGGGAGCTGGGTGAAAACACAGCTACTGTAGATACTTGAGTACTGTAACTACTTTTCAAAACCAGAACAGGCCCAGTGCAGTGGCTCACACATGTAATCCCAGGACTTTGGGAAGCTGAGTCAGGAAGACTGCTTGAGGCCAGGAGTACAAGACTCCAGCTCTACAAAAAATTGTTAAAAAATTATCCAAACATGGTGGCACACATCTGTGGTCCCAGCTACTCAGGAAGCTGAGGTGAAAGGATCACTTGAGCCCAGGAATTTGAGGTTGCAATGAGCTTTGGTGATGCCACTGCACTCTAGCTTGGGCAACAGAGGGAGACCCTGTCTCAAACAACAACAAAACAGAGTGACATTTCTTGAATATAAAATATTCCTTTAAAGGAACAACAGCTAAGAGATGTATATTTGATTTACAAGGAATTAGCTCCTTTAGATGCTCTTTAAAGGGCTCTCTATAAAGAATCTGAATAGTATTTTAAAATATACATCTTTTGAAATAATAGCAAGCTCTTAATAGCACTTCCTATCTACAAGGCACTGTTCTAAACACTACATGTATTTGCTATTTATTCCTTAGAACCATTGTAAAGTAAGTCCTCTTATATCCTCATTTTACTAATGAGGAAATAAGCACATAAAAATTAACTTTAACTTGCCCAAAGTAATATAGCTAGTAAGTGCAGAGCCAGCATTTGAACCTTCATTGCACCTATGGAGACTCCTAAGAAGAGTTGATCAAGAAAGCAAATATGACAAAAGTGTCATATTCAAAGAGAAGTATGTAGTAACTCTTGCTTACAGTTTCTGGAAAAACAGTCTCACTAACCTAAACCTGCTCTTGATAACTGCCAAAGTTTTAAGCCAAGTTATTAAGTGACTATTTGTATCAAGACTTTTGTAAAAATTGATTATGGTCAATAAAGAGTCTGAATAAACTCATCCTCTTTTCCTAAGTGTCACTCTATTCTTTAATGTATTATGTTGCCTTTTTCTCCTTTCCTCTTGGCTCTTCCTACCTTCCTCTTCTCCAAAATATTCTGTTGACTATATGAAATTGCTGGTACTCAACCATGTATGACCTACAAAAATAACTTCCTTTGCTTAAACTAATATAAGAATTGAATTTTCTATTTCATATGACATTAGAAATCAAAATTATAGTCATCATCATGCATATTGTTTCAACGATTACAAAAGTAAGATTCAAGACAGTTTCCTACAATACACTAGGTTAGGCAGAAATAACAAACTGTCATGTACTTCAAACAAAGTTATAAGGGTACTCCCCACATAAAACAAAGGTTCAAAAACATTCACATGATTAAAAGTAGAAAACAAAACTTTATTTGATGAAAACTTTAAAAGTTCCAGTATGAAGTAACAAAATCAACAACCTACAAATTCTTTCACTCCTTTCCATTTCAAGCAAAATATTCTCTTCAGAAAAATGACCATTTCATAATATATATTCCCTTCTGTAGGCTATGCATGTATGAGTGGATAAATGGATATAAAATTCAAGAGAAAAAAATGGAAGTATTTTAAAAATAAAAATCTGAACCCCCTCCTTGAGGTGTATTGTGATATGGTTGCCAACATATTCAGCACCTTGTAATGACCAAGTTACTGATTTGAGTCCTGAAACAAGCCCCTGAATAAAAGAACAAGAGATCCTAGTCATGTGAATCACAGGTTGGCAGCAGAAGAAAAACTGACAGCAGCTAGAGAAGACCTCAAATATATGAAATCCACACTTCCAAAATATTTAACACTCACTTCAAACAGCTAATTGTCTCTAAGGTTTAATAAAGGAAATAGCTCAGAGTCTGAAATATGGATAATTGTCCTCTGAGTGACGTGGACATTCCTAATGCATCTTCAATGCTGTTGTCAACTCCATATTGAGGAACCAATCAAATATCAGATCTCATTTTACAGATAACCTTGGGTATGGAAACTTCTGATGCCACTTGTTCTTTCACGTTATCCCTAAAACGAAGTTCATTCTAGACTTACAGAAGTCATACCAAGTCAAGAAAGTCAAAAATATCTGGATCAATGCACTAAGTCACTCATTTGCACCAATAGAAAGGATCAGTTTCTTACATCTTTTCTCTTTTGCCTCAGTAGTGAGAATCCTGAGGAAATTAACCAGGAAACAAATGAGGCGGGCAAGATATTGCTACAAGTAAAAGAATCATTAGACTCAAAATAATTTTAAATGAGTTTTGACCATGAGTGAAAACTAGAAATGGACAGCCCCAATTTCTTTTTAAGGGCAGATGGTACCTTACATCTTGATCTTAGGAATAAACTATCTGTAACAAATGTCTAGGAATCAAGTCATAAGTCGCTTCATGCTTAAGTATTTCAAATATTGATGCTGTTAAGTGAATTTGTGTTTGAGTTATTTAGACAGCAGCTGTAATTTTATTGGATTTTATGAAACTTTTTGTCCAAATTATTTATATACTCTTAACTTTAAAAGGACAATAATCTGTGCTTATCTGTTTATATATCTGAAATCACCCATCATAATCATATACAATTTATTTACTGGAGAACTACAAGGTTATGTTTTGTACCACAAGATCTGTTCCTATTTAATGTAGACTTACTAAAATCTTCTACCGTCTTAACGCAGTCCTGTATATAACAGTTGTATGTATAATACCAATTTTTCAGTACCCAGCATAGTCAATCATTCCCATCATAATCACTGTAACCCTGGTAGCCACTGTTCCTTCGCTCATGGATACTAGACATCTTTTTCCATGCCGAGTCCTGATGGAAACTAGCACTGAAAGACCGGCCCAGACGCCCATGCTGCTTCTTGGAAATATTGTCTTCACTCTCCGATTTGGCAATTCCCTGGGCATGTGTTGGAGGTTGTGATTCTTGTCTAATGTTTCCAAATGGAAAATTCCAAAGGCCAAATCTTTGCCAACTAAGTCTCTGGAATGCTATGATGCAATGCAAATTTCCCCCAACCTAAACAAGAAAAAAAGTTGGGTGAAGAAAATGAAGAGAAATTAATTATACTCATTTGTGGGCCCCTATGAACTCCTGGTTTTTTCCTCCTTCACCTGCCTCAAAACAGTATTTTTCCTTCCAGACATCATCAGAGAACATTATCCTTCATCTTTCCTGATGGCTGCCTTTACAAAATATAACAATGACCACAGGAGCCAAAATACCTTTCCCACCCCTGCCTCTCTACCACTCACTCTCAACATACACTGTAACCTCCCCATCTGCCTAACTCAAATACCAACATCATCCCTCCTCCTCTCCTATTCTTCATACCTTCTTATATGCATACTATTATATCAATGGGATGTCTACTCAATCTACAGTGTCTACCATTCCCTGAGAATCTTCCCCCAAAGCCTTGTTTATATACATGGCTCTACAGTTAATTTGGCCCAAGCTGGGTTAAGACTGTGGAACTGGGCCCAAGACAGATCATTCTAGGTCTACTGTTCATCTAAAAGGAAGACATAAATTGAAAGATGATGATATTCAATAAATAAATAGACAAAAGGAGAGCTAAAAACAATAAATACCTCCCCAAAGAATGAGAGAGACACCTAGCTACAATACTTGGCCCCTACTATCATTCCAATACCTGGTACTATCCCTTTATGACTTCAGGCTGTCCTCCTTGCCCTTGGGTTTTAAAGATACTCCTGTATCCTTAAAATAATGTTCACTTTTCTATCTAAGATGGTCCGAACTGGGTTTCTGTTATTTATAGCCTAAAGAGCACTGAGTAAAATAGTGCATTTTGGTCAGCTGGGAAATGCTTTCAAAAACAAGAGTGTTCTTCTTACCTTCTTTGTTTTTCGATACTGCAGCCCCCTCTCTAAGTGCCGGATATCTAGGTATTCTGGATTTTGAGTGTTCAGATCAGTAACAATATCTGCCCACCTAGAGTTAAGAAGAAAGGATGAGCACAATTTTCCTTAAGTCCAAAGTATCATTTTACTGGAACATTTCACATGATCAAGTTGCTGTAATATTATCACAGCAATAATTGTCAACTCTCTTATCGCAGTATTGTATAATCTCATAACTTTAATAACATCTTGCTTTTATGGCAGTTCGGTTTATCCAACCATTGCCAAGGTTCTCAGTTTAAAATTGGTAATTTTTCCTATAAAATAAATATATATCAACATGTTAGGTGATATCCTGCAGGCTAAAGCAGCAACATGCTATATTTCCTTTTTAAATACAGTCAAATTTTAAAAGAATTAGAAGTTAATATGTCTTTATTAAGAGATAACATGATTGTGCAGAAAATCCAAGGGAAATATGAATACAAAACAATTCTAGCACTAATAAGTGAATTTGGTAAAGATGTAAGATTCAAAGTCTATGTAGAAAAATCAATTGTACTTTTTGTACTGAACCAGAAAAAAATGGGAAAATGAACATTTTTAAAAAATCAATTTATAATAGCATCAAAAAATATAACACACTTCGCAAAAATAGCATCAAAAAATGTAACACAAAAAAGATATATAAGACTCTATCTTGAAAAATGCAAAATATACCTGAGAGAAACTAAAACTTTATTTAAGTGGAGATACAGTCTATGTTCGTAGACTAGAAGATTCCACATTATTATGATGCCAATTCTCCCCAAAATAAACTATGAATTTGATGGCTTCTATCCTAACCAAAATCTCTCAACAGGTTTTTTAACAAAAACCAACAAATTATAAAATTTTTATACAAAATCCAAGGTCATAGAAGAGCCAAAACAGGGGAAGAATTTGCACTTACAAAATAGGTTCGATGTGCACCACCTGAGGGTAGGACACGCTTGATGTTTTGGTAAGGCGGGGGAGGGGGAGCAGGGAATGGCAGGGGCAATATATGTAACCCTAACAATATCTGTACCCCCATAATATGAAAAAATAAAAAAATTTTAAAAAGTGCAAAAAAAAAAGAAGAAGAGCCAAAACAATCTTGAAGAAGAAAAATTTCGAGGATTCATGCTACATAATTTCAGGATTTAGTATAAACAACAACAGTTAAGAGTGTGGTACTAGTAAAAGGATAGACAAACAGATTAGTGGAACAGAGTTCAGAAATAGACCACACATATATGGTCAACTAGTTTTTAATAGCAGAGGTACCCAAGAAATTAAACAAGGAAAGGAAAATCTTTGTAAACAAATTATACTGGAATAACTGCATAAGCGTTGGGAGAAGAAAATCAAAGTTGACCTCTACTTCATACCACACTCAAAAATTAATTGAAATAGTTCATAAACCTAAACATAAAATCTAGAAAGCTTCTAGAAGAAAATAGGAGATTATCTTTGAGGTCTTGGGGTAGGTAAAAATTTCTTTAAAAGGCACAAAAAAGCACATAAAAACAAAATTGATAAAATGGATTTAATCAAAATTAAGAACTTGTGTTCATCAGAACTTCTGTTCATTAGGAGGGTACAACCACTTTGGAGAACTTTCTCAGTTTCTTAAATACATATATATCTTATGAATCAGTAATTTCACTCCTAGGTATCTACCAGGGAGAAACAAAACATACATCCTCAAAAAGACTCGTACAATAGAATGTGGTATATCCACACAAAGGAAAATGATTTGGCCAGATAAAGGAATGAAGTTCTGATCCATGCTACAATATGGATGAACCTTCAAAACATTGTATTAAGTGAAAGAAGCCAGACATTAAATGCTGTATGTTGTATAACTCCATTTATGTGAAATGTCCAGAATAGGCAAATCCATAGAGCCAGAAAGTACATTAGTGGTTGCCAGGAGTTGGGGGAATGGTCAGTGATTGTTTATAGGTTTGGGATTTTTTGGCAGGATGATGAAAACATTCTGGAATCAGTGATATTTGGTGCACAATTCTGTATACTAAAATCCACTGTATTGTACGTTTTGTTTGGGTTTTTATTTTGAGACAGAGTCTTGCTCTGTTGCATGGGAAAGAGTGCGAAGGCATCAGCCTAGCTCACAGCAACCCCAAACTCCTGGGCTCAAGTGATCCTCCTGTCTTATCCTCTCGAGTAGCTGAGACTACAACAGGCGTGTGCCACCATGCCCGGCTAATTGTTTCTATATATTTTTAGTTGTCCAGATAATTTCTTTGTATTTTTAGTAGAGATGGGGTCTTGCTCTTGCTCAGGCTGGTCTCAAACTCCTGACCTCGAGCAATCCTCCCACCTCAGCCTCCCAGAGCGCTAGGATTACAGGCATAAGCCACCACACCCGGCCCTAAATTGTACGTTTTTAAAGGGTGAACTTTATGACACGTAAATTATATCTTAGTAAAACTGCTATATAAGTTCTTTTAAAAGACTTGTACATGAAAGTTCTTAACAGCTTTATTCATGATAGACCAAAACTGAAAACAATCCAAATGCCCATCAACAGGAAAATGGATAACAAACTGTAACATCCTCATACAACAGAGTACTCAGCAGTAATAAACCACTGATACACGACATAACAGAGAAATCTCAAAAATGATACTTAAATGAAGACACAGACACAAAAGAAATATTGTATGATTCTATTTACATGGAATTCAAGAGCCAGCAAAATAAATCTATGATGATAGAAATCAGAACAGGGGTTGTCCATGGGCATTAATAGGAATGGAGAATGAGGGTACTTTCTGTGGTAATGAAAATGTACCATAATCTTGTTTGGGGTGGTGATTATGCAGGTGTATACAATTATCAAAACTCATTTAATTATACAGTTAAGATCTGTGCATTTCACGGACTCTAAATATTATCTCAGTTAAAGGAAATAAGGGGAAGTTAACATACTTTTTACAGTGAATGGCAGGGTGTTTTCTACTTGATTCTCCAATTAAGATCCAATATTCAACTTCCTGTGGTGAGAGAGGGCCCCTGCTAAATACAAAATACATTCAGAGTAAGCTTAATAAAGGTCATTCACTCTCTTGAGTATACTACTTTAACTATACACTAATAAAAGATATACCAATGTTTATTCAAAGATGGCATTCTTTAACCTATTAATTAAATAGACATTAGAGTTTAGGCTTGGGCAAATTTCTGAAGGTCATTAAAGAGAACTCATAAGTCAAATTTAGGCCTTAATCCACTATTCAAAATCTAGGGCTAAAAAATGTTTTATTAATAATATACTATCTCTCGGATCCTAGAAGGAAAAAACAAAATCCTAGCATACTACCAGCATTCTTCAGCTACTCTCTTTCACCATGCATTAAAGAAGTTTCAAGACACATCCTAAAAATAAAACCTAAACCAGGGATTCACCTGGGAATTTTTAAAACACCGATTCTCTAATTCCATCCCTAGAAATGTGAATTCAAATAGATCTGGAGTGGAGTCCAAGGAGTTGCATAGTATAAAAAAAAAAACCTCAGATGATTCTTAAGTGCAGGCATGGGTGAGGAACTTTCTTTTAAAGGATACAAAGTAGGAATAAAATCATGTTTTACATTTGATAGATGTCTGAAATAAAGTGAAGATGCAGGATGAAATCATAAAAGAAACACACAATATACCTCATTTATAAGAAATTCCCCCTTAGAGAGATGAATAAAGCATTTGAGGATTTGGAGAAACCAGGTAGTTTCCTTCTTGCTCCTCATTCAAAAGAACAGAATGTCTAGCTTCCCGGTTCTCCAAGGTCTCCCTCCTCCTACCCCTAGGGGCCTTTGAGTGGGACTCCAAGGCCAGATGCCCTCCACCCCAAAAACCCCATCCTATCCCTACATGACCAAACCACAGCCTCTGGCCCTCCCTTTAGAGACAGTTACTGAGAGACAGTTACAGAGCTGCTGCTCTGTCTCCCTGTCCTACTCAGCCACCAACCCCCCAATCCAGGCGTGAACAAACCAGACCCTCACTGGGCGAGGTGGCCATGCCCACCAACACCTTTCCTCAAAGTATTCATGGCTTCTTCTGTTTTCACCAATTCCTTAACTAGAACACTGTCCCCTTTGCTTTTAACTATCCTGACATAATCTCAATCCATCATGAGGAAAACTCACTAAGGAGAAAAAAGTATTTAAAACTCAGTCACCCTCTCTTTTTTAGGGACTGTCTCTTCCAAAATGATGTACGTTTACCAGTAAAGATATATAGTGGGGTTTTTAAATTTTATTTTATTATTTTTGTTTTGTTTTGTTTTTTGTTTTTGTTTTTGAAATGGCATCTGACTCTGTTGCTAGGACTAGAGTACAGTGGTGTCATCATAGCTCACTGCAGCCTCCAACTCCTGGGCTCAAGTGATCCTCCTGCTTCAGCCTCCCAAGTAGCTGGGACTACAGGCATGAGCCAACACACCCAGCCAAGATATATACCTAATAAAATATAATAGAAATAAAAAAGCAAAGAAAGAAACAAATATAACCATGAAGGTAATAAAGTTCCTGACATTACAAACAAAAATTGTCTCTGAGCTTCCTTGCAACCAGGACAAAGTGGGGACCCAGATAAATTCCATGTTTTTCACTGTAAGAAAAAAAGATGCTTTGTAATTTACTTGGTTGTAACAGTCTTTTTGACACTTGATTCTGTACTACATTGTTCATGGGGACACTAGATGAGGCACTGAGACATAATCTGGAAAGTCTTTTCTGTTTTATAATATCATAAATGTAACAGTGACTTTTCAAATGGCTTTCTCTTGTAATGACTGAACAACAGTATCTAAGTGGATTTTTGTTAAAAGACAATTAAATAAATGAAATTCTGCAAAAGAATGAATTATAATGTTTACAGAATAGTCTAATGATGTCAGGAAAGTAGATCACAAAGCCCAATTTCAAAGAGACTTAGAATACCCCTTAATATTTCTTAAAATGCTTTCTACAACACATTTTCCTGATGAAGTATCCACATGCAACATGCAAATGCTTACCTGTATGCTTTATTAGCTTTAACAGGGGTTGCTTCAAAGCCAATTGGACAAAAATAATGATTTTGACAATGATAGATAAAAGCCAGTGATTCGTCTTTCAATCCACGCGTTAACTTTGACAAGGCCCCTGAAGCTACAAAAAACAGAACCAAACAAACAACTGAGGGCCAGCAAAGCAATGTTCATGCTTCACACAAAGGACTAGTTAAAGGCTGAAAGACAGAAAGACATTACTTGGAACACGCTGACACTTCTGGGGGGAAAATGAGAAGCTATTGATAGGTAAATATTAATGATAAATGATAAATATTATTAATAGGTAAAATATTAATGAATTTATTTTCAGTTTTACCCTTTAAACTGAAATTGAGATAAACTCATTAGCAAACTAAAAAACTGAAATATGTCCTTGCTCATCAAAACCTAATAATACACAAAGTTGTCAATGAAATTTTAATTACTATATAAAGCCTAGTGCCTAGTGTGTATAGCAATGGTCTCAACTTTTCTGGTTGTACACATCCAATGCAAGATGCAAGTTTACCCAGTCACTAAAATTTTCTGAATAAGCATGCCCAATATAAGCACATTTGTTTATAAACTATATAAATATACTACTGTACTAATATGCCTTTATAAAAGATATAGCAAAAGAAATAATTTTAAATTAGATTATAATATAAACATGCTAATATGTATGTAGCATGTACATCCTAATTTAAAGACTGCTGATGTATATGGATAAATATAAACTCTAGATAATAAACAAGTCCCCAAAATGCAAACTTCTACTACTAACACACACTTTAATCTTTCCACTAAAGTTACAGAGACAAGAGGAGCAGCTTTTACAAGCGAAGTGATGAGATAACATCTCTACAGAGAAGGACTGGTAGTACCACCACAACCTCTTATAGCCACTCTTCCTTTTATATTTCCCATAACTATAATATTATCGTTGTCAAGAATTTCAAAACTATTACCAGAATAAACAAGTTTTTATCAGCACTCAGTACTCAAAACCATTAACTGAGGTTTCATTAACTTGCTTCTCCCAGAAGAAACTAAATTATTCATTAACAAATAGCCCATTAAAACTGAAAATCCTAAAAATAGTTGAAGTAGATAAAAGCCTGCCAGCCACCGTTTCAATGATCGACTTTCTGGCCACCAAAATAGCTGAAGACCACAAAGAACAGCAGGTCAATGGCTGCCGCAGAGACAAGGGAGGTGGGCCCCTGCCCCACAACAATTTGTGATGCCCGTGAAGACAATAACATTTTAGCTTAAACTGTTTCTCCAAGGTTTCATCTAGATCTCCTGCATAGATTCGTACTTTACCACCTAACATCAGAGCACCCCTGAACAGCTGGGAGACCTTTTCTACTAAAATCTCTATTTCATAGAGATGACAAATGATAAATATGTCTCTCTGCAGTTTTTGGGTGAGTTCTCCTGATAATTTAAAAACTGACACCTCAGGGGCAGCTCTACATAAAGAATTTTAAGAACTTAAATTCAAAGACAGTCAATATTTCATTGGCATAATTGAACCTGATTGCAGAGAAGTTTTGGAATAGCGAACAAATGTAAATGTGTGGATTTAGATTCCTCATAAGCTCAATAATTATAAAGGATGTTTATACACAGAATTGTTTTTAAAGCTCTTTTAAAATTGTGAAACTGCCAAATAAAAAGTTGTTTCAGGCTGGGGGCATAATGACTCACATCTGTAATCCTAGCACTCTGGGAGGCCAAGGCAGGAGGATTACTTGAGCTCAGGAGTTTGAGACCAGCCTGAGCAAGAGCGAGACCCCATCTCTACTAAAAATAGAAAAAACTAGCCGGGTGTGGTGGCTCACGCCTGTAGTTCCAGCTACTCGGGAGGCTGAGGCAGGAGGATCACTTGAGCCCAGGAGTTTGAGGTTGCTGTGAGCTAGGCTGATGCCATGGCACTCTAGCCTTTTAGACAGAGTGAGACTCTGTCTAAAAAAAAAAAAAGTTGTTCCAAATAACTGTAACTTTTAATAAAATAACTTTTATTATGAATTTTTAATGGAAATCATTAGGTATTGCAAGCTTTCCTCCTAAGTCAAATGTAATACAAAACTTCTTTAGTTTGACTATGAATAGTAATTACTTTAACGTCCTGGAATATATTCAGGATTCCAGGGGCAAATGAGATAGGTAAGAAAGTCTGTTCTCATTGTTTTGTCTGCTACGAACACTCTTTTACCATGTCCAAGTTTTCTGGAAGACATGAGGTGGTTTTTCTTCTGTGGAGTAATGTTTATGAGCTTATGATATATTATATGTATAATATATAAAATCTATAAACTATATAGATCAGAATATATATATTATCATATATATTATTATAATGTTTATGGGCTTATGATACTCAGGGATGTTTTACCTCCTTACTTCAAGGTATATAACAGCATTCTGACTGATTTAGATTAGGAATCAGCAAACTTTTTCCTAAAAGGCCAGATAGTAAATATTTTAGGCTATGGGTCATAGGCACTACTCATATTACTCAACTCTGCCACTGCAGCATGAAAACAGCAGCCATAGGCAGTATGTAAGCAAAGGGATATGGCTATGTTTGAATAAAACTTTATTTACAAAACAGGCCCCTGGCTCATTGATGGTAGTTTGCCAATCTCTAATTTAGATTAATAATTTTCAAACTTGTTTTGACATGGAGCTCCTTCTGCAAGGAAAATCTACATGGCAAGCTAGTCCATAAAAAGGGGTCAAAGCAGAGCTGCTGTGGCCAAAAAAGAGGTAGGGAATCTAGCTGCCTATCCCTCCCCTCCATGAGCCCTTAAGGCACCTCTGTACAATCCCTAGGACTCAACTGAGCACAATATAAAAATCACTTTCCTATAAATGGAAAACCCAGCCATTGAAAAAGAGGTTGGATGCTCCTCTTTAAAAAGACTATAGCAGTAATTCTCAAACTTAAGAATGAAGAGCAGATGCCAATATCCACACTCAGAGTGTCTGACCCAGCAGGTCTAGGAGCAGGGACCAAGAATTGGCATTTCTCACAAGTTACCAGGTGGTGCTATTGTTGGCTATTTTGAGAGCCATTGGTCTAGAGTTAAGAGGAAAATTTAACTCAATTCATGAGCACCTAGTAACTATTTCAGATACTATAGGGAAACAAAAAACAAGTACTACACAGTACCTCAAAGTGCTCTAGTAGGGAAGATGAAACAAATAACTTTAATATAAGGTAGGATAAGACAGTGTCACAAAGGGGTTATAGAATTCAAAGGAGAGATAGCACATCAGGTTTGAGAAATCAAGAAGGATTCAAGATGGAACTTAAAAAAGTCACAAGATTTCAACAATCCAGACAAAGGAAAGAGCATGAGGAGAAAACAAAACCACTGGAGAGGAAGAGATATAATCAGGGAACAGCACGTCATATAGTTTAGAATATCGGGTATGATGGTACAGAGAAGCCTACCATAGGGCACTCCCACAGTTTCAGGACAAAGTCAGAAAAAGATCACTCTCTGAAATAAAAGACAGTAAATATAGCATTTAATACATTAAGGTAGTCATCCAAGAAAGTAATTCTGTATATGAGAAGACACAGAAATGTATTACTGATAGAAGCTAAATTATAAATGTATTACAGATAGAAGCTAAATTCAGAATGAAGTTCAGTCTATACTTGAGGATATCTAAAAATCTGAAACTTAAGTGACAAAGCAAGCACTACTCAATCCAGAGCCATGATCCATACTGTGTAGAGAAAGGAGAACAAATTACGGGAATCAGCTGGCCTGTTGCACTGTTGAGAGATGTCCTGAGCAGCCAACAAGAGAATTCTGATTCATTTGGTATTATACAGGGTGTCCCAAAATTCGCCAAACATAAGGAAAGTGTAAATTGTAGCTAAATGTACCTTTATTTTAAAAATATTCATTACAAAATTTTACAAAATTTTTCCTTTGTATGCAGACTTTTGGTACACCCTGTTTTTCTCACTTTAATACATTAACATTTTGACATTCTTTCAATTTGTTTATTATAAGCTTATCCTGTAGAGCTTGATCATCTATAGAGGACCTGTAGACAACTCTAGAAGAACTCGCTAGAAGGTATTTTTACACCTTCAAAGATGAAAATAGCTTCAGAAAGTATAATAAGTAATACAGCAACCTAACATCACCATGCAAGGCCCTTCCCCCCTTGACATCTTTTAAATACAACTTGTCCATGGAGGACAGCAGGGGAAAGCCACTCTAGACTAGCTTGGGATGATACTAAAGAGGTTATACTTTAAGCAAGCATTAGGGAGCTCCTGCAGATGGAAGGGGTATATTAGCAATGCACATTAAAGTGTTATCTGGCATTGTGTGTAATATGAATCAGAGAAATCCAGTGGTGAGGAAAGCAGAATAATAATAATGCACTGTCCCCGAGATGTGTTGAGGTGGTGCAGTAAGTGGGTAGCAATGGTTGTGGTGAAGGTACATGTGAGCTATGCAGGAATGATGCAGATGTAGGTATTCTGTTAAGCAAGAGTAATGAATTGCAATACTCACTAGAAGAACAAAAATTAAATATATGAACATAAGTATAATCTTCAAGCTAGCTGATGAAAAAAAATGAATCTGGACTTCCCATCAACAAATGTTGGTGGCTAAGTAAACCAATACTTAGAAGTTACATGAAGGGATAGCTAATGTTGGCAACTTTTAGCACAAACCTTCATTGTGACTAATTATATCTCTGAAAAAAATACTTTAACTCTATTAACAGGTAAATTTTATCAAAATCTCTGGACTTTTTTTTTATTCTATGAGTGGTCTCAGTTTACAAGTGGAAAGGAGCATGTCAGCAAACCCTGGGGAGTGACTAAATCCAAGAAGCATGGTCCCCAGGAAAACGTAAAGCCATTGTGAACAACAAACCTAATAGTCCTTAAAAATAATTTAAACAAAAGGAGAAGAGACATTTCCAAGCATTTTTAAACAAGCAACACCAACGGACAATGGTTTTCGCTACTGAACATCCCAGAGAGAAATAGGGAAGCCTACTTCTGCAACTCTTTCTTCTACAACGAGAGAGAACAAAAAAGACATTTGCTTTACACATTGACCACTACTCCACCTGAATACAATCAGAATTTACAGGGTAGCATGTGTGAGGTCATGGGCATCATACAGAGAATCAAAGGGTGATTCAGGACAGTCCCTATGGTCAAGGAGCTGAACATTCACATAAAATAGATGAAACAAAACAAAGGGTAGCATATACCAAATGCCAAATGATAGACGTAAATAATCACTACTACAGAAATTAGAAGGATTCCAGGGCTAGAGTTGCCAGGGAACACTTCAGAGATGGAGCAGAGCTTGAACGAATGGGACCCCTGATTAGTGAAGAGGAAGACAAAAAGATTCCAGGGGCAGTATGCAGATCCATTATCCTTCAGGAAACACACAGAGAAAAGGGAAACAATGAGGAGTTGAGTATTATGAAAGGAACATGAAAATGGGAATAAAATTTCAAAAATAAATTATTAAAGTTTACTTGAAGAAATTTTTGCAGCAACCACTCCGTCAAAAAAAAAAAAAAAAAATCAAACGAGGAAAAAAAGTAGTTTATCCAGTTCCTTGGATGAAAAAGACCAGATGTACATTGGAGGAAGTTTAAACAAAGAGGTAAAAAAGTCACTGGGACCCTGTGCCACACATCCTAGATTATTAAGGGAACTGGTAAACATACACATCAAATCATTACATTTAAATACGTCATGAACAACTCAGGAGATACCAGACTACTGGGAAATAAAACGAAGTACAGATCTTCAAAAGATCTACAAAGGAGAATGTCTAATAAAATTATAGTATTATATAAAATCTTAAAGTTGGATAGGACATTTGTTCAAAAATCTTTTAAAATTCCAGAGTAGTGGTTTCTAAATCTACTCTCTCCAGAGCCCTTTCAGTATTTTATTCTACTCATAGGTTCATAGATTACATTTTCTTTGAGGAATTTGCTTAAATTTGCATAGCTGATGTTTTCCTCTATACCCAGAGTTTCTTTGACAGCATATTTTCTTTCGTATTCTAATCTCTCTCGGTCTTTTCCTTTCATTTCACTGACCTGTCTCTTAATCTATCCTCCTGTTCCACCTAGATGCTGCTGATATCAGGATGACAAAATGCACGCACTGCTCTGATGAAATCCTCTTATGATCAGTAGGCAAAAGGCAAGTAAAAGAAATTAGGAGTCTAGTTCTGGTGTCTCCCAGGGCCCTAATCATAATGTAGTGTTGGGACACAAGCCTGAGAACTGGATTGTGTGGCTTTACATCGTGTCCTACACACACGTGACATCCTCTCCAGTAGCTACTTCTACACTCCCAGACATACGGTTTGGTCCACACTCCATGAAAAGAGATATGAAGTAGTCATGGCTCAGATAAGAAATGATTCTGTGACATTCTTAACCTTGTACTAATCATTTATAATGTAGAAGGCAACAAGCAAGGCACTGCTAAGATGTAAAGTTGAATAAAAATTCATCTCCTGTGCTTAGGAACACGTACCATCTAGAAATTTGAAAAACTGTCAACTGAGAGACTTCAAGAGACAGCAACCAGGAGGATGGCCCTGGGTTCTGATGCAAAGTAGGGCAGGCCTGGTCCACAGGGGCAGATGAGTGTGTGTTTGGAGGGGGAAGCGGGCAGGGGAGCAAGGAAAAGAGATGAGCTAAAGAAAGAAGAAAAGTAAACATTATCCTTTCCATGTCATGAAAGAGTACTTCAAAAGAAGAATGCTAGTTTGGGGATGGAAAACAACAAAATTCTCTTCTAGAGGTTTCCTAACTCAAATCTCCTGAATTTCTCATGCCTCATTTCTTCAACCTGGGACTCATTAAATTAACTCCTACTGAGTACATAAGTAAGTATCAGACATTGTGATGCCCAAATGAAGAAGTCCTCAAGGAAGGCAGCTGAGGTTTTCCTAGAAGAACCCATCTAAGATGGCAGTGTTCTAAGATGGCAGGGAAATGAAAAGTTCTACCATACATACACATGGTGCTGTGATAATGTAGGAGAGGGAAGGATTTAATCCCATCTGGCAAGCAGAAGAAAAAGTCTTCCTCCAATTTAAGTCCAGGCTAAACAGATAAATAGGAATCTATCGAGGTAAGAAATCCTCCATTCCACACATTCCACACAAGCCATCCACAGCATGGCACCTCTGTGGCCTAAAGATGGCCTGCACTTCACAAAGAAGAGGGCAAGCAGCGCCCAAGCACCAGAGGAGACTGGCTGGAGGGGGACACTCCAAGCCAGTCCCTCGAGCACCACTGAGAGATTTGGGCTTCATTCTCTAGCTCAGAGGTTGGCAAATGCCCAGCCACGGGCAATTCCAGCCTCCAACCTACAGCTGATGTTGGAATCGATATCAAGCTAAAGTGGTTTTTACTTTGCTAAGAATCAAAAGAAATAATATTTTGCAACGTGAAAATTACATGATATTCAAATTTTAGGTTCTTCAATAAGGTTTTCCTTGGACATAGCCACACCCAATTGTTTACATATTGTTCATAGCTGCCTTCAAGATCCAAGGACAGCATGGAGTAGTTGTGACTGTCCCAGGACCTCATGCAAAGCCGAGAATATTTACTATCAGGCAGTTTATAAAAAATGTTTGTCAACACTGCTCTAGGTTAATGATTTTCAGTGTGGACACATCCAAGTGGTTACAAAAGATATCCCCTTGGGGTACAGAAACAAAATATTAGAACATTTATTTATGTTGCCATGCTTAAAAAAATAAAGCAAGTTTTTATTAATATTTATTCTATGGACTGAGTGTGGATGCCACACTTGTGCTTACATCGAAAGGTCCTGGTTTGCATGTGATATTCCAAGGGAGGGGCGGAACTTCTGCATGGTGGTGCTGGCTCACACCAATCATCACTGGCCCATGACTGGCTTTCAGTGAACTGCTGTTTTCAGTTTATGGGGTACAAAATGTCACTCGGGTAAATTATATAAGACCTGTAATGAATAGAACTGATGGGGCTCTGAACAGGATACCCCAAAATACGACACCTTGGCATACTGAGTCTTTTAAGCTGAAGGAAACTGAAATAAACCACAGAAGCAGGTCTCTCTGACCTTCTTCCATGCTTCCTGCTCCTGAAGTGGACCATAGAAACTATGATTCTTTTCACCCCTTCTTCCCTGAAGCAGGCCATAAAACCTAGGAAGGTCATTCTCTGACCTCCCTCCCTCCTCCCCTAAAAACCTTCATGTGACAGATGTCTTGCCCTTTCCCTGGAGATAAGAATTGCCACACAGGGATGCCAAGAAGAATCTGAACAGGCCTTGTTAAGAGTCTCCCAGCCTGGTACCATTAGATAATACTCTTTGTCCTCCAATCGTACTTCAGCATGACTGTTCTTAAAATACACAGCTTTCCCTTGGTATTTGGATCTTCATTTCTGAAGGCTCCTGTGTCATGTAAAACTTATATTAAATAAATGTGTATGCTTTTCTCTTACTAACCTGTCTTTTGATATAGATGTCTCAGCCATAAACTCTGCAATGAGTAAGTAAAAGATACTACTTTTTCTCCCCTACAGAACCATTATCATAACTTTCTACTAACTGGAGAATGACTGTGAAAATATTTTGGACCAGAAAAAGGTTTGGCATATCTCATGGGGTAAACATAAAAGAATTATTAATATAAAAGACAAAGCTGAATTATGTATTTTCTTTTACAAAAGGTCCCCAAACCCACAGACTTGATGATAACATTCCAGTAACACTGATGCCAGCAACATTCATCTTGGCAGATGCTTTTTAAAAAAGAAAGAAAAAGTAACAAACTGAAAAAATAAAGAAACAACCAAAAAAATCTCTGGTAAGAATACAGAGAATTTTGGAGGAAAAAAAAAAGTTTAGTAATGTTTCTATTGTCATATAACTTTGTTGCTGAAAATCATATATGTTAACTATAAAAAAGATTAACCATGTAATAGCTCTAAAATGTACTAGGACTGTTGAAAGAAGCCAACACCAAGACCAAGCGAATAGCAAATGATTAAGTTTGAGATTTGAAATTAGACAGACTTGGGTTTGACCCCTGAATCCACCACAAGGAAACAAGACACCTCAAATGAAATCCAGAAGAAACAAGAGACAGCAGAATCAGATAAATACAAATTTCAGCTATTAGATCAAATACAGAAAAAATAGTTTTAATATATTAAAGAAAAAAGGGGACATGAAAATATGAGTAAGGAATAAGAGACTATTTTTCAAAAAGCATATTCAAAAAAAATTAGGTATTTTAAAATGAAAACTATGATTGAAAATTTCTTTTTAAAAACTCAAACTCAAGAGATAGTATAAAAGGCAAACTAGATACAGCTGAAGAGAAAATTAGCAATCAAGAAAATATATCCTTTCTTAGTTTTTCTTTGCCTGATCAAATATTAATACTAAGAGAGGTACATCAACAGTCTCACTAGAAACAGAAAAAAATACCAGCACACCATTTAAAGCCATCTTTTCCAGAGGGGCAGAGAGGCCCGTACAAATGTACTCAATTCAGTCAGTAAGAATAAACGCTGGAACGTATTGAGCTCTTACTCTGTGTAACACAAGGTGTTAAGCGTATTACAAATACATCTCCTTTTATCTTCACAGTGATCCTATGGAGTGGGTACAGATACAGAAAGATGGAAGGTCTACACTGGGGCTCAGCAAGTGCCTTGCTCAAGGTCACAAAACTAGTACGTGTAGAAACCAACGCATAATCTCCCAATTTGCCTGATTTGTAGCTAACTTGATATACCCAATAGAGGTCAACAGGAATATATCCTACTATCCTCTATCCTCAGTCCTTGACCTTGATAAACCATATCCTCTCTGCTGACAAAGACTCTCTCTTTGTCCAGCCCTTGAGCCATATTCTTGACTGGGCCCCGACCTTGGGTTTCCGTGTCCAGTTTTAGCAAGAATCCTGCCAAGTCAGTTTAGGGAGAATGCCCCCGCCCCTCACCTTCATATCTGATCAAGTTCCTCATCCCTACTCCCCCAATCCTTCATGTCTGAGCCCTTGGTCTCCCTTTAGCAGGAAGCCTGTTAGGCCAATTTAGCAAGAATCCCCCTACCCTGATGTCTTCTCTTAGTGATTTTCCACCACTGACCCCCTCACTCTGTTCCTTGCCTATAAATTCCCAGCTGTCTTTGCTGTATTCAGAGTTGAGTCTGATCTCCCATCCCTATGGCAATGTCCCTTTTGCAACAGTCTTAAATAAAATCTTACTTACTTTTTTAACAAGCATCAGAATAATTTTTTCTTTAACAACATATTACAATTTTCTGATTTGTACAGTCAAAAAGATGACTGTGGAAATTTTTTAAATGGAAATTGTTAATACAAATTATGTAATTAGCACATAACTATAATCCTTGAGATCAACCCCATTAATATCTCTGTTATAACCAAGACTTTTTATAATAGAATTTTGTTACTTTCATAATTTATTGTCCTGTTGCTCTATGTTATCACTCTGGTCTAACACCAGATAGTCTCAAATCCTTACATTCCCTTTTGGGAATGCAAACTCCATGCTGCAGAGAGTTTTATCAGCATACACACATGCACAAACACACACACACACAGCCCACTGACTCAAACAATGTATTAGAGTAGCGTTTTGATGTTCTACATGCAAAGATCAGAAGAAGTAAAAATATTAAACTGTACATTGAAAATTGCCCTACAGATTACTATATAATTTCCCCCTTGCATAAAGAGATATGAAAGTAACAGACTGTGTTTGAGGTTTACATAAAGTCCCATGAATCAAAATGGCCAATCTTTGAGATGAACCCTAAAGTGTGTGTGTGTGTGTGTGTGTGTGTGTGTGTGTCTGTGTGTATGAATCTTCTATGTTCACCTACCAGTTTCTCCAGCTGTTTTGTTCTTCCCATGAGGCTTATATAGAACATAAGAGCATCCTTTTACATGGAAGTGATCATTAATTTGTCTAAACCACCTGAAAATAACAAGAAGATTTGCTCATAGCAACAGATTTCATAACAAACATGGCATTATTCCAATTCTAAAGAAATTCTGGCATAGCCCAAGTTTGCCATAGCTATGAGAGGTTGAGGCCCAGTAGCCGGCTACATGGTTTACTATCAACACACACCTACAGCATTATCACTTTCTAAAACTAGAAATAAGGTATTACCTCTAAGTGGGTCTTCATACCTCATAAGTGTTGTATTTCCAGTGAAAGGACCAAATCTAATATCTTCAAATGGAGGCTGAAAGCCCAAAATATGTAAAGCTTCCTCTTGAGTAATAGGTGGAAGACTGCAAAAGAAACATTGTCTTTCATTTTATAATTCTAATCATATAGAAATACAACCTATCTCAATGTTAATGTCTAACTTGCAAACAATTTTTGTAATGTTTATCATTTTTATTTTATTGAAAATAATTCATATATTTTAAGCTAAAAACTGTATACTAAAATATGGCAGTATTTTTCTTAATTTATGAAAAATCTATTCTTAAAAATCTACCATTATAGACAAAGTAATGCCAAATTACTTTTGAATTTGTAGTCTGGAGATACCAATACATTGATATACTTACTTTCCAGCTCCCATTGTGCTATATAAGAAATTCCAACAAGAAATTAATGAGGAGATACCACAAGAAGTCTTATATTGTGGTCGGCTTATGCAGTACCTGCGAAAACAAAAGACTGTTTTCTTCACTGGAATGGTACAAAATATTCATACTAGAAATATAAAACTCACAGCAAATAAAAGTGTTAATATAATGAAAGTAAAATCTTCTCTCAAAATATTTTCGTACTTATTAATCATGTCATAAATATATAACAATAAATCATTCATTTTAATAAAAATATCTAAGTATGACTAACTACTAAAGTGGATGTTACCCAAACCAATGGAAAAAGTTTAAAGATATACAATTTAGACATCCCCTATTAAAATTTTGGTGTAAACTCCTAGATGAGCTTCATAGATGATTAATTTGCAACTTCGGAAATACTAGAGAAACAAAGCATTGCCTTCTATGTATCAACTTCTCAGAGAGATTCTTCAAACTAAAAAACATCCATTTATCACCCCCTATGTCTATCTAAAATCCTTGCGCAAGAAGCCATGAAGTGGTGGTTCTATTGTCACAGAGGGTTTTAAAAGTGAAACACACAGCCCTTCCATGGCACAATTCAGTTACACTGCGTAATCCAGATAATTTTCAAAATGGTCACGATTCAGCAGAAGAAACTGAGGCTAATTTGAACTGAAGGTAAAAGACACAGACTATTCCAATTTTAAGGAATAAATCGGTTGGCTTTTAAATTATCTTTAACTGCTTTCTAATGAAGAAGCTAATGAGTGGCAAAAATGAAATGGAAAAACAAGCCCAATTTTAGTCTTGTCTGAAAAATTAATTACAAAAAGAAAAGTTATATGTATGTATATGTATTTGTATATGTACATATAATATGCATATTGGTACATATACAAATCAACAATCACCTTTGAATCCATAGACTGAAGTATGACCATGAAGACACTGAGACACAAAAGTTAATAATGATCACTTAACATAATATACTAAGTTCTGTCTTCAACACCTTCATTGTCACATCTGTTGAGTCTTGAAGTGGTAAAAAAAACATATAACATAAAATTTATGTTAACCGTTTAAGTGTACAGTTCAGCAGTGTTAACTGTGTCCACCCTGTTGTGCAACAGATCTCTAAAACTTTTCATGTGGCAAAACTGAAATTCTGTACCCCTTGAACAACTCGCCTTTTCCTTCCCTGGCAACCCCCATTCTACTTTCCATTTTTATGACTTTGACTACTTTATATTCCTCATGTAAGTGGAATCATGCAGTTTTTATCTTTTTGTGACTGGCTTATTGCACTCAGAATAATGTTCTTAAGGTTTACCCATGTTTTAACATATAGCAGGATCACCTTCATTTGTAAAACTGAATAATATTCCATTGTACATATGTATTAATACATACTGTACCACATTTTCTTTATCAACTCATCCACTGGTAGACACTTGGTTTACTTCCACCTCTTGCCTATTGTAAATAATGCTGCAATAAACACGGGAGTGCAGATATCTCTTTGAGATCACGCTTTCAATTCTTTTTGGCTATATATCCAGAACTGGGATTGTTGGATCACATGGTAGTTTTATTTTTAATTTTTTGAGGAATCTACATACTGTTTTTCATAGAGGCTGTTATATCATTTTATATTTCCACCAACAGTACAGAAGAGTTCCAATTTCTGCACTTCCTCACTAACACTAGTTATGTTCTGGGTTTTTTTTTGACACCATGGGCGTGAGGTAATATCTCACCGTGGTTTAGATTTGCATTTCTCTAATGATTAGTGATGTTGAGCATCTTTTCATAGGCTTTTTAGCCATTTGCATATCCTCTTTGGAGAAATGTCTTTTCAAATCCTTTGCTCATTTTTTAATTGAGAAAATTTGATTTTTTGTTGAGTTGTAGCAGTCCTTTATATACTTTAAATATTAACCTCTTATCAGATATATGATTTACAAGTATTTTCTCTTATTCTACAGGTTGCCTTTTTCGCTCTATGGATTGTGTCCTTTGATATATATAAATTTTTTGAGTTTGATGCAGTCCCATTCGTCTATTTTCACTCTTGTTGCCTGTGCTTTTGGTGTCATGTTCAAGAAATCATTGCCAAATCCAATGTTAAGATTTTCCCATTTTCTTCTAGGAGTTTTGTAGTTTTAGGTCTCACATTTAGGTCTTCAACCATTTTCAGTTCATTTTTGTGTATAGTGCAAGGTAAGTGTACAACTTCATTCTTTTGCATGTGCTTATCCACTTTTCCCAATACTATTTGCTAAAGAGACTGTCCTTTCCCCACTGTGTCATCTCACCACCCATGTCAAAGGTCATTTGACCACATATGTGAGGGTTTATTTCTGAGTTCTCTGTTCTAATTCATGGGTCTGTATATCTGTCTTTATGCCAATCCCACAGCATTTTGATTAGTGTAGTTTTATAGCATGTTTGAAATCAGGAAGTATGAGGTCTCCAACTCTATCCTATTTTTCCAAGATTGTTTTGGTTATTCAGGGTATCCTGAGATTCCCTATGAATTTTAGGACTTTTTCTATTTCTACAAAAAGAGTGCCGTTGGGATTTTCATGGGTATTGTATTGAATCTGTAGATCGCTTTGGACATTTTAACAATATTAAGTCTTCCAATCCATGAACATGAGATGACCTTCCATTAATTTATGTTTTTAATTTCCCTTAGCAATATTTCTTAGCTTTCAGTACACAAGCCTTTCACATCCTTGGTTATGTTTATTCCTAAGTATTTTTATTCTTTTTTATGCTATTGTATAATGAAAGGATTATTTTCTTAATTTCCTTTTTTGATTGTCCATTGTTAATGTACAGAAATGCAACTGATTTTTGTGTTGATTTTGTATCCTGCAACTTTGTTAAATTCAGTTATTAGTTCTAATAGTTTTTTTTTTTTTTTTGAGACAGAGTCTCACTTTGTTGCCTAGGCTAGAGTGAGTGCCGTGGCATCAGCCTAGCTCACAGCAACCTCGATCTCCTGGGCGCAAGCAATCCTCCTGCCTCAGCCTCCCGAGTAGCTGGGACTACAGGCATGCACCACCATATCCGGCTAATTTTTTCTATATATATTAGTTGGCCAATTAATTTCTTTCTATTTATAGTAGAGACGGGTCTCGCTCTTGCTCAGGCTGCTTTCGAACTCCTGATCTCGAGCTATCCGCCCGTCTCGGCCTCCCAGAGTGCTAGGATTACAGGCGTGAGCCACCGCGCCCGGCCAGTTCTAATAGTTTTTTGTGGAATCTTAGAGTTGTCAACATATAAGCTTATGTCATCTGCATGATCATTTTATTTTTTCTCTTCCAATTTGGATGCCTTTCATTTCTTCTTCTTGCCTAATTGCTCTGGCTAGGCCTTCCAATTCTATTCTGAATAGAAGTAGCAAGAGTGGGCATCATGCCTTCATTCTAATCTTAGAGGGAAAGTTTCCATTTTTCACCACTGATTATGATGTTACCTTTGCGCTTTTCATATATGACCTTTATTACATTGAGATAGTTTCCTTCCATTCCTAATGTGTTGACTGTTTTTATCATGAAAGCATGTTGAATTTTGTTAATTTTTTTTCTATATCAATTGAGATGATCACTTTTCTGTTCTTGATTCTGTTAATGTGGTGCATTACATTGGTTGTGTTGTTTGTTTGTTTGTTTGTTTGAACAGATGGAGTCTCGCTCTGTTGCCAAGGCTGGAGTGCAGTGGTACAATCATACCTCACTGCAACCTCAAACTCCTGGGTTCAAGCAATCCTCCTGCCTCAGCCTCTGGAGTAGTTGGGACATGAGGCACATACTACCACCTCTGCCTAAATTTTGTTTTTAGTTTTTTAGAGACAGGGTCTTGCTGTGTTGCAAGGTTAGTCTCAAACTCCCTGCCTCAAGCAATCTTCTCACCTTAGTCTCCCAAGTTACTGGGATTATAGGTGCTAGCCATCATACCTGGCTCTACATTTATTAATTTTTTATGTTGACCCATCTTGAATTCCAGAAGTTAAATCTCACTTGGTCATGATATATAATTTTTTAATGTGCTGTTGAATTCAGCTTGCTAGTGATTTATTGAGGATTTTTGTACCAATATTCATTACGGATATCGATCTATATTTTTCTTTTCTTGTAGTATCTCTGTAGTATCTCTTGTAGTATCTTTGGTATTAGGGTAATACTGGCCTTATAAAAGTGAGTTCAGAAGTGTTCCCTCCTATACAACTTTTTGGAAGAGTCTGAGGAAGATTGGTGTTAATTTGAGTTTTGCCCCAGTTTTTAACATTCCAGAGGGCCATGGTGTTCTCAAACCTCAAAATACAGGCAGCCTGTGTTCCATTCTTATAATTACTACCTTCCCACAATTCACTAGAGACAGTGTCCTCAGCTAGAAGTCAGATAGTAAGATAATAAAGTGGTGGTTGGCACAGCGTCTCCTTCATTCTCCCACCCCACTAAACTGGATCTCCACAAAGGACTTCACTGCTTCTTCCCTGATGCAACTGTTCATACCCCTATATCTAACCACTAATGGTTTCTGGACCAATATGTGAACTTTTAAGGAAACCTATATTATTTGAGGCACTCTTAGTGTCTTCTCTCTGTTGGTCCAGAATGCACAGGATTTAGTATATTTTAGAGCCTATGTTTTGAGGATGTTGTTATTTCTTTGTCAAAGGGAAGATGGGGTTTTTTCCTTGTTTTTCATTTTGTTGTTGATGTTGCCGTTATTTTCATGGGTCTGTGGCAAGGAGTGGAATTTTAAAAACCCTTTACTCTGTCATATTTAAATTTCTCCATTCCCATCTTAAACATTTCATAAACCCTAAGAATCAACCCTAGGCATCCCACCAAAACTAGTTTTCCCCCAGTGACATTTGATCCTCTTAAGGTTCAAGGTGGCAACGAATTCATTGGAGTACTCTTAACTGTTTTAGTGAGAAGGCTACTAGAAAACACATAAGCAATTTACTAATGTCCTTATTCAAGTAATCTCCTGCCCCTATTGTTTACATGAGTGTGAACTTCAACCTAAGCGATCTTGTGGACAAGTGATGATTAAGGACCCTGTAATCACACTACACATCTCCCTACCCCAATGAAACACAAGAAATTCATTCATTCACTTTGGTTTTTTGCTGTGAACATTTTTGCCAAAATTCAATCATTGGGATTATTTTATAAATCCAATACTATATAGTACTTTATATGTTATAAAATTTATCTTTATGTATATTTACATAGAAAGTTTTATATGTATATATATATATTTTTTATAACACTAAGTTTGGCCTTAAAGTAGTAAAAAAAAAAAAACTCTATCAAAATTTTAGCATTTATTAAATCTAGATAAGAATTATATGGAATCACATAGATGATTTTAATGATCAATCAAGTCTGGGAAATACTGGCATAATTCATTATTAATCTGCTTCAAACATTCGTGGTACACTTTGAATATTTAGAGATCCTGGAAACAATTTTAAAGCTAAAAGTATTTAATAAACATATAATGTATTAATTTATAAACCATAGAATTATTGCCCAAATATATATTTCAAAAATTAAGAAATAAAAACTGATATAACAACATTACCATCGTCTGAGGTCCAATACTTTCCTCTGCTTAATATCTTCAAGAAGAGAATGCTGAGGACACTCTCTCTGAGATCTTCCTTTTTTATCTGAAGTTTTTTTCTTGAAAATTTGTTTCTTTGCATTACCTAGAATACAAGAGTATAAAATAAACAACATTGTTAACATGAAGTAAACTACAATGGCAAAAATTAGTTAAGTACCAAATTAAGAAGTAACTGCCACTAGTTCTTAAAATGATATTTGTAAACATACTAAATAATAAATGTATTTTCAAAAAGAGTCTCCTACCTTAAAGGGAAAGAGATAATAAAAACAAAAATTTTAAACCATGAATGCTATTTCCTCTCAAGTTCTAATATTTCAATTCCAGAGCTAGTCACTAAGCAAATAAAAGAATGAATCACAAAATCTTTAGCCACATCTAGAAAATCAAATTACCAACAGCAAAGTATTTAACTAGACCACTTTCCAGAGAAAGAAGCCTTTCTATAAAACAATAAAAGCATATTAATGCAACTCTATTAAAAAAGTAAAAGCTCTGGATCTAATAATGTGATGATGTAATGTTTAAAAATATCTCCAGGCCTACAGAGACCACAAAATGAATTAAGAATGATGCACACATGTACATTATTAAAATGCAATGTTAGCACCAGGAACTAGAATGGAGAACATGGTCTCTTTTCTTTGTGCATTTTTGCATGTATGTATGTATGCATGTGTATATACACATAAACACACACACGCCTGCACACACACACACTCTACAAAAAACACCCAAGACAAACAGTGGTTACCTGTTGTGGAAGGGGGAATAGGGAACTGGGCAAAAGGGAGACAAAAGTGAATGTGAAATTTTACACTATTTAATTTTTACACTTTTTATTTCTTAATGATGCTAGTGGATTATTCAGTCAAAAAATTATATAAATTAAAATATTAATAACATCTAAGTCTCATTTCATTAAAATACTATTAACATTTCAGATAGCTATGCTCAAATACTTTAATATCTTTCACACATATACTATTTTATTTTTATTTATTTATTTATTTTTGAGACAGAGTCTCACTCTGTTGCCCAGACTACAGTGCCATGGCGTCAGCCTAGCTCACAGCAACCTCAAACTCCTGGGCTCAAGCAATCCTTCCTCAGCCCTCCCAGGTAGCTGGGACTACAGGCACACGCCACCATGCCCACCTAATTTTTTCAATTTTTAGTAGATACAGGGTCTCGCTCTTGCTCAGGCTCATCTCGAACTCCTGAGCTCAAGCAATCCTCTTGTCTCGGCCACCCAGAGTGCTAGGATTACAAGCATGAGCCACCGAGCCCAGCCTATTTTAAATTAAATAATCAAATCTGTTATAAAAATTAACTGAAGGCTAATATTTGTATCAGTTATTCATAAATTAGAAAACACAGTTTATATAGATATACGCCTAGTAAACAAACATGGGAAAGGATTCATTTTAATTATTCAAGATACTCTACCATAAAACCATGTGGTATCCAAAGCCAGCTGGAACTCAGGAACTATCATTAAACAAAGAATTTCTGTAAATGTTACAATAGTAAAGACTATAAAGTCATGAAACAATGTTTCCCCTTCCTTTTAATTATTCTGTCTTTACAGAGAACACAACATTTTTCATGGAGCTAAACAACTGCTGGGAAACATGAGTAAAATCTCACTGTGCCAAAATTCCTTCACTGGTAAAAATGAATCTTAATCAGAAGACAGAAAAATGTTTCTAACATTTTTGAAATGTCTTTCCTGCCTAATAATAACTTGATGCCTAAAGTAGTTTTCCCAGCCACTTAAAATTTTAAGACTAATGAAACATCAAAATCCATGACCTCAATAGGCCCAGAGAGTGGCCTGTACTTTCCTCTGAGGGTTGCCTAAGACTGCCTGCTATTCTTTTTATTGAATCCTATGATTCCCCCTGGGATAAATAAGCACATATGTTCCAAATGAGCATACTTCATAAAATCCCCACGCTGCCACAAAGAGATCTGGTCCTACAGGCACAATTTCATTCAATGTGAGAAAAGGAAGCTATGTCAAAGTGGAAGCTAAGTTTGAGAGAGGAACACCTGAGCACTTTCCCCTCCCCATCACATCAACTCCAGCAACCTTTGCCCACTGCCCTTTGTCATTACCATGCTCTGTCTTCCATTCGTCACCCTACCCACAACATACCCACATGGTCCAACACGAAAAATACATATGTATTCACATACTGGCTTTTAGAGAAAGGCATGAAGATAGCAAATAAAAATAGAAAAAATCTTTTTTTATTTGAACAACCAAAGGACAGAGTTCTGCATAATCACCATCACTGGAGGGAAGAGGGAACCTAGAAAGAAGACAGCCACAGAAAAGAGGAGGTCCAAATTCTGTGGATAAATTTGGCCAAATCTTGGGCTGACCCCTGAACCATGCATGCAAAGAACAGACCCCAAAAGCAACACAGCTAAGGCTAAAAGAAATGAGCTGGGACTGGAACTGTCCCCCAGAGACAGAATTTGCAGTTTTAGTGAAACCAAATTAACTGCCTACCAAAACCAAAAAAACAAAAACAATAATTAATACTCTTTGGAAGAATATACCAGAGTTGCCGTAACAGTCCCACTATGTAGGATACAATGGAAAATTATAGAACATGTGAGGAAATTGAAAACTATCACTCATTCTCAAGAAAAAAGATAAGGCCAATTCTGAGATGTGCCAGATTTTGACATTTGCAAATAAAGATCTAAAGTAGGTATTATAATGATGCATTATGAGATAGTTAAATGCTCGTCATAAATGAAAAGACAGCAAGTCTCAGATGAGAAACAGAAGCAATAAGAATGTAAATTCTAGAACTAAAATAAATATATGGAAAGGACATACCATGCAAACACTCATCAGAAGAAAGCTGGGGCAGCTATATTAGTATCAAACAAAACAACTCTCAAAGCAATAAATATTGCCAGGTGTAATGAAGGATATTTCATAATGATAAAAGGGTCAATTCATGAAGAAGGCATAAAACTCATAAATGTGTGTATACCTAATAACAGAGTTTTAAATTAAATTGTTTTTAAATCAACAGAATGGAGTATAGGAAGCATCAGGAATCTCTCTTCCCACCTAGACAACAATTGCACTGGCAGAATCTGTCTGATGTAACTATTTTGGAATCTGGAGTCTATTCAAAGGATTGCAACTTTGGGGAGGCCTTGAACAGTAAATTGTGGTTAATTTTGGACAATTTCAGCTCATAGCCAGGTAACAGCTACCCATACCCCAGCCCAGTGGTGGGCAACGATGCATGTCTTCCTGAAGTAGCTCCAGGTAGCTTATTGGAGCCAGGCTGGGCAAAAAGGACCATAACCTACAAAAATTGAGGATCTGTTCTATGGCCTTACCACTCTGAATGTGCCTGATCTCCTCTGATCTCAGAAGGTAAGCAGGCTTGGGCCTGGTTGGTACTTGGATGGGAGGATCTGTGTTCTGATTGCTGATTGCTGCTTCTGATCATGGTGGGCAGCCATTGTTGCACCCCTCCCACACTGTTGCAAGCCCTCCCCTTCCAACTGAATCAACTTCCAGGGAATTTAAAGGGCAAACCCCTTCAGTTTGTTTATTTTTGTTTGTTTGTTTTTCTGTTTTTGCTATCCTTCACTATTCTGTTGTTTTTGTTTTTTTTTTTCCCTTTTGGAGCCAGACATTTGAAAGTATAGTACATTTAAAAGCAACCACATACACAGGGAAATTCTTTAGAAAGTCCGTGTGCACACCAGGGAAAAGCACAGGCTTAAAAAACACCTGAGAAGCCCTTAAGTTTACACTTTAGGCCGATCTCCAGGACAAACACAGCCTATAATGATCAAAAATACAAAAACAAAATCAAAAACTCCTGAGAAAAAGGAAAATCTCATTTCCAGAGTTATTACATTACTATATTACATTTGAAAGTCCAATTTCCAACAACAAAAAAATCACATGATATACAAAAAACAGGAAAATATGGTTCAAATAAAGGGAAAAAAATCCAATAGAAATCATATCTGAGAAAGACCAGATGACAGACTTGCTAGACAAAGTTTTTAAAACCATTCTCTTAAAGGTGCTCAAAGAACTAAAGGAAGATAGATGTATGTATGAATAAAATAGAAATATCGATAAAGAGATAGAAAACCTAAAAAGAAACCAAAAAAAAATTATCAAGCTAAAAACCACAATAACTGAAATGAAAAATTCACTGGAGAGATTCAAAAGTAGATTTGGGCAAGCAGAAGAAAGCATTAGTGAACTTGAAGATAGAACAACAAAATATTACGATTCAGGAACAGAAAGAAAAAAAGATTGAAAAAAAGTGAACAGAGTTTAAGGGACCTGGGGACACCATCAAGTGGCCCAACCCATGCATTGTGGAAATTCGAGAAAAAGAAGACAAAGAAAAGGGTAGAGAGATTATCCAAAGAAACAATGACTGAAAACTTCCCAAATCTGATGAAAGAAATGAATGCAAACATCCAAGAAACTTAATAAATTCCAAGCAGGATGAACTCAAAAAGACCCACACCAAGAAACATTATAATAATAATAAAAGAATCTTAAAAGCAGCATACAAGGGATCCTCAATAAGAATAGCAACAGATTTCTCATCAGAAACTTCAGAAGCCAGAAGTAAGTGGGCTCATATATTCAAAGTACTGAAAAATAAAAAAAAAAAAAAGTCAAGCCAGAATCCTAGATTCAGCAAAACTATCCCTCAAAAGTGACAGAGAAATTAAGACATTCCCAAACAAACAAAAGCTAACAGAGTTTGTTACTACTAGACCTGACCTCCAAGAAATGCTAAAAGGAGTCCTACAGGTTGAAATGAAAGGGCACTAGATAGTAACTCAAAGCGATATGAAGAAATATATATCTTAGCAAAGGTAAATACAGGGGCAATTATAAAAGCTAGTGTTATTTTAACTTTGGTTTACAACTCTACTTTTTATTATAACTTTGGTTTGTAACTCCATTTTTTGTTTTCTACATTAAGAGATTCATGTGTAAAAATCATTAGTTTGTGTTTTGGGACACAAAGTATAGGAAGATGTAATTCCGTGACATCAACAACCAAAAGAGGTGGGAATGGAGCTGGAAAGGAGTAGAATTTTTGTATGTTATTGAAGTTAAGATGGTATAAAATCAAATTGGAGCGTTACAACATTAAGTTAAGTATTATCCCCATAGAAACCATAAAGAAAACAGCTATAGAATATATAAGTACAAACAAAATAAAATGAGGAAGAAATTAAAATATTTCCCTGAAAAAAATCAACTAAACACAAAAGAAGACAGTAATACAGGAAATGAAGGACAAAAAGCCATAAGGCATATGGAAAAAATAGCAAAATGACAGAATTCACTCTTTATCAGTAATTACTTCAAATGTAAATGGATTAACTCTCAAATAAAAAGCCAGGGATTTGTAGAACAGACCAAAAAAAAGTGATCTAGCTATTAATATATGCTGTCTATAAGACACTCTACTTTTTATTTTTAATTATTATAGGTATATAATAGTTGTATATCTTTATAGGGTATACTGTGATGTTTTGATACAAGAGTACAATGTGAGTTCATCAAATCAGGGTAATTGGGGTATCTATCACCTCAGGCATTTATAATTTCTTTGTGTTAGAAACATTCCAATTCCACTCTTTTAGTTATTTTAAAGTATGCCCTAAATTATTGTTGATTATAAGTACTTGGTTAAAGACACCTTAGATCTAGAGATAAAAACAGGTTGAAAGTGAAGGGGTAGGAAATGATATTCTAAGCAAATAGTAACCAGAAGAGAGCAGGAGTGGCTATAAATAAGCCCATCACAAAAAGACAAATACATGATTGCACTTACATGAGGTATTTAGTGTAGTCAAATTCAGAGTCAGAAAGTAGAATGGTGGTTACCAGGCACTGAAGGAAGAGGGAATGAGAAGGTATTGTTTAATGGATAGAGTTTCAGTTTTGCAAGATGAAGAGAGACCTGGAGATGGATAATGGTGATGGTTGCATGACAATATGAATATACTAAATGCCACTAAATTATACACTTAAAAATGACTAAGGTGGTAAATTTTATGTCATGTGCATTTTACTAGAATTTTTAAAAAATGTATTGTTTTTAAAAAAAGAAATTAAATGGAGAAAAGACAACTCCACAATCACAGGTGGTGATTTTTAACACCCCTCGTTCAGCAATTGATCAAATAAAAAAAAAAATTAAGCGGAGACACAAAAGATGTGAGCAACACTTTGGAACACTTTGACATAATTAATATTTTTAGATACACCCAGCAACTGCAGTATGCACATTCTTCTCAAGTGCACATGGTATATTCACCAAGAAAGACCATATGTTGGGTCATAAAACAAGTATCAATAAATTTAGAAACACTGAGATCATATTTCCTCTGTCCACAGTGGAATTAAATTCAAAATCAATATTTTTAAAAACCCCAAATATCTAGAATTTAAATAGCATACAACTAAGTAATGCATGTATCAAAGAAAAAATCACAAAGGAAACTAGAAAATACTTCAAATTAAATGATAATAAAAATAAAGTGGATCAAAATTTGTGTGCTGCAGCTAAAGTGGCACTTAGCAATTTAGAGCATTATATGCTTATGGTAGAAAAGTGCCAAATCAATGCTCTAAGCTTCTATATAAATAAGTCAGAAAATGAAGAACAAAATAAACCCAAAGTAAGCAGAAGGAAATAATAAAGAGCAGATATCACAATTGAGAAAATTAACAAAGCTAAAAGCTGATTATTTGAAAAGATGAACAAAACTGACAAACCCTTAGCTAAACTGATCAAGAAGAAAAGAGAAAGATAAAATAAATAACCAGTATCAGGAATGAAAGAGGAGTTATCACTAAAGATCCTATAAACATTAGGGGAATAACATCAACATTAGGCCTGCAAACTTGACAACTGGATGAAATAGACAAACTAAATTTTGTCAGAAATTAATAAGATAATTCCACAATTATAGTTAGAGATTTGAAAATCCCTCTGAAAATCCTGAGAAAACAGAGGGGAAAACATTTCCCAGCTTATCTTAGAAGACCCGCATAGCACGAGTTCTAAAATCAGACAAAGACATTATGAAAATAGAAAAGTATACACCTATTACTCAGAAATATAAGGTGAAATCTTCCTCCAAATCTTGAGAATTATAAATTTACATAACACTTAGTGAAACAAATTGATTCTGTAAATGAACAAGCAGAGGCATGGAGGTTTTACAAAATCATCAGTGAAGTCTAGAAGTAAAATACAAGTCCCAGTTCTACTTCTTACTAGCTGCGCAAATTTGGGCAAGAGATTTTATGCCCTCTAAGTGTCAATTTCTTCACCTATAAAATGAGGATAACATTACCTAGCTCATTAAATTACTGTATTACTGTGAGTTCAAAAGAAAAAAGTGAAAAGCATTAGTATCTGCCACAGGACCATCCCATTGCAATTGTGAAGGTTGAGCACTGCACCCTAGGTGAGCAGCATCCTCTTAAATTTTACAGTATACAACCTATGCAGTAGTACATGGAGGCCTCGCTAGGTGCTCAAAAAATTTTAACACCAACCAAAAAAGCTACAATATTATATAGTAGAAAAGGAAACTAGGTGTTTATTCAGGAAATAAGACTTCGAATGTCCCTACAAAACTATGAAATAGTAGTATATTATTCTAGCCATGTTATTAACCTTTTCTAAGCTACCGTAAACTCATTTATAATATCTGTATTTTACAAGATTCTTAGATTTTTCAAAGCTCTCAAAATATAAACGTTATGGTTGAAGTTTCCAGTGGCAATGCATTAATGAACTACATGTCCAAGGTTACTTTTTTAACTACAATGACAGATAAGATGCAATTATCCTTGTTCAGTGTCATAAAAGGAAAGTACATTTAATGGCAAGATTAAACAAGATACAGTGTTTATTTTCTCCCTGTTGTCACTTATAAACTTCATGGCTCCTTCCTTACCTGATTTGTGTTTCAAATTTGTGGTCACCCCATCAAATTCAGATTTATCAATTTCCCATGCAAGAGGTAGCTTGCCCAGGCTATTGGATAAGTTTTCCAAGCTATTTTCTTCATTATAGATGATTTCTGATGCACTAGTTGGGATACCAATGTATCTTGATGAATTATTTCCAGCAGACAAAGAGGTACCATCAGGGAGGCAAGAAGAGCGGGCTGGATTTGGAGCTTTATAGATTGAGGTTGCCTGGTTGAGAAAGGCATAGTCTGAACAGATGGCATAAATTTTTTCCCGAGTATGTGTCACTGGACAACTCCATGGATAATGGCCATCTCCTTTGGGACCCAAGGGTGCTCCTGAGGCACTTGTGCAGAAAGATTTTACAGCACCTTGTAGGTTCTCTTCAGGAGACTTTCTCTCAGATTTGTGCTCACCATTTCCACAATCATTTGACCTTTCTGTTTCTGCAATGTTAGGCATTGAATGTCCTGTAAAAGTTTCTACTAGTAGGAGGAAGTTGCAACTCTTTCTGTTTTTTGAAGAACAACCTTGACAATTGTTTACAGCATCCTATAAAACTTGAGTGCTGGAAAATGGGTTCCTAAAAAATGAGGGAGGGAAAAAGAATGATCAACAATCCCCCAGGTACTACAAACAACACCAAAAAATGTATCAAATATTATTCTATGTTTTCATTCAATGTTTGTTTTACAACTACTATATGCCTCCAGTCATGATCACTAACCATATATCTTATTTCAAAAATTAGTTTAAATAATGTATTAGAATAACAAGAAAGGCAAATAACCCAATTAAAAAATGAGCAAAGTATCCGAATAGTCTCTTTTCCAAAGACAACATAGAAATGGCCAATAAGCACGTGAAAAGATGTTAAGCATCATTAGCTATCAGGGAAATGCAAATCAAAGCCACAATGACAGACCACTTCATACCCAATAGAATGGCTATCATTAAAAACACAGATACTAACAAGTGTTGATGAGGATGTGGAGAAATTGAAACCCTCCTACATTGCTAGTGGAAATATAAAGTGGTCCAGTTGCTTTGGAACAAAAATCTTTGAACATTTAAACAGAGTTACCATTTGGCCTGCAAATTTCACTCCTACCCAAGAGAAATGAAAACATGTCAACACAAGTGTTAACAGCAACATTATTCATAATAGCTACAAGGTGGAAACAACTCAAATGTTCATCAACTGATAAATGTATAAATAAAATGTGGTACATCCATATAATGGAATATTATTTGGCAATAAAAAGAAGTTAAGTACTGGACACATTCTACAACATGGATGAACCCTGAAACACTATAACAAGTAAAAGAAGCCAGTCACAAAGAACCAGATGATATACTGTTTTATTTATATAAAATGTCCAGAATAGGCAAATCTATAGAGACAGAAAGTAGATTAGTGGTTGCCTAGGGCTGGGGACTTGAGGGTGATGGGATTTCTTTTTGGAGTAATGATAATATTCTATAACCAACTGCGACAAAGAATACATAACTTTGTGGATACACTAAAAGCCAATGAATTATATATTTTAGTGGGTGAAATGTATGGTGTGTGAATTATATCTCAGTAAACCTGTTTAAGAAATAATGCAAAAAAAAAGAAATAATGCATTAGCAATATTATTTAAAAAGCATATAAGCATAAAAGATACATGATAAATAATGGTAAAAGACTTAAATCAACAAAAGATTTATAGAATTTAAATTTTTTAAAGATTCATTACCTGACCAAAAAACAGATCCAATCAATGTATCACTAACTTCCAATCAGTCTCAGGAAAAAACTGAATTGCAGGTCTAAAATAATTCCTTTGGGAAAGAAAAAACATAAAAGTTTAAAAAACAACTAAGGTGCAATCAAAGAAGCTGAAGATTTATACAAAAGGGAGTCCTCGGTGAATGAAACCATCACAAGTGATGCAAAGACAACCCTATGCAGGTGCCTGAGCAAAATGTGCTGGTTTCTCTGGGCTCCAACAAGAGCAGCAGGTGAGAGATTCAACCTACCCAGTTGATCCATTTGACTTTTACCAATTGAAAAATGAGAAATGAAAATAACTTCTATAGGTTGCAGAAAAATGAGTATATCAAAACCATCACACAAATACTGAAGTACAAAGACCCATGACTAATGCTGCAAGAAATAACAGAAGAGGATTCACACAAGAACCCCCCAGGTTTTCCTGATCTGTGAAGAGAAACTAGTAAAGATACTGGGCATATCTTCATATAATTTAAGGAAACAGAGCTCCACATAAGGAGACTCCACATGAGCTAGAGAAGATTCCATTTTCTTTACTTTTAAGGCATGCTTTCTCTCTATTCAAATGCTTGGGTAGTGTTTTTTAAAAAATAATTTGGGCAGAGTTTATAGCTGTTTGCAGGAGCGTCAGTTTGGCAGGAGAATCACCACCAGAGGTGGAGCCTCCAGTGGTTTCATTTTGAGAACTCTCACTGTCTTTTTGGTAAAGAAATCTTAAGAGTAGGTGTAGTGGATCCCTAGACGGGAAGCACTCATGCTTTCTCCTTCATTTCATGGTGTGGTGGTGACAGTGGAGAAAGATGCAAAGGGAAGTTCAGTACCAACGCTGTGGAGACCAAACCCTGGTCTTTTTGAAGGACTGAGTTTCTCTGATTCTTAGCACACATCCAAAAGTAGCATTTTCTACTTCTAATCTGTGATCTTCACACTTTTTTTTTTTTTTGGAAAGCCAGGGTGGTGGATGGAGGGGTATGTTTTTGTGGTGTTGGGGTTGTGTGGTTGGGCTGTCGTAGGTGGCGGGCAACCCGCAAAGGTTACTGAAGTTAGTTTGGTGACCAGAGATGGGAACATTCCAGGCGCTGTACTTTTCATATCCTCGTCTCAAACTTAGCTTCCACTTTGCCATGGCTTCCTTTCTCAAATAGAATGGAATCTGGCCGGTGGGGCCAGCTCTCTGTATGACAGTGTAAGGATTTTATGACGTATTCTCATTTGTAAGATATATAGGAGAATATTCTTATCAAAAACATAGGCAAAGAGAAATGACTGCATTTGAGCACAAAAGTTGGGGCTGAGCTTCCTGGAACAATAGACAAGAAGGAATGTAGCACTTAATTCATAAAAAGTGTAACAATCTGGTTTTGTTTGTTTGTGTTTTTCATTTGTTTGCTTTTAAATAATGGTCACTGAATAAGAATGATCTCTTTGGTGGTAGTTATACCATAAGAAAGTGAAAATCGTCAACATAAGGATGTATTTAATATTGATTGTAACTAAAAATCAAAGTATCAAAACTTTCTCATTTGAAATAATGCTTATATAAATTCCTCTCTGAAAATCTGTGTAATATTCATAGATTATATAAGTAAAACACATTACAAGAAAAAATTGCCAAGTACCAAAACATATTACACAGAAAATGAAAATTATCCAAATCCCATGACACAAATACTGCTAGTGCTTACTTTCTTTCCATATTGTCTGTCTGTTTCACATCTGTTTCCCCACTGTAGTGAGCTCCACGAGGCCAAGGGGGCTTCTGCTACTCTGTCCTCAATACTTTACTCAAATTTCATCTTTCTTAAAGTGCACTAAGCACAATTTATTACTGATAACAGAATATTATAGACATCAGTTATTGTATTATATTGTAATTACAGCCTCATGAAATTCTGAGGTACAGACAGGCCATTTGTCCGTCCATTTAATGGACAGCCTGCATCTGTCACGGTTTTGTCACATCTTGTATCTCCTTTTGTCTCTATACTCATTTATTTTTAATTTTATTTTTCTTTAGAGACAGGGTTGTCCCTCTCTCACCTAGGCTAGAGTGCAGTGGCATGACCATAGCTTGCTGCAACCTTGAACTCCTTGGCTCAAGCTATCCTCCTTCCTCAGCCTGCTGAGTAGCTAGGACTACAGGTGCACACTACCATGCCAAGCTAATTTTTTATCTTTTGTAGATGCAGCCATGCTATGGTACCCAGGCTGGTCTCCAACTTCTGGCCTCAAGTTATCCCCCCCACTTCAGCCTCCCAAGCAGTTGGGATTACAGGCCTGAGCCACTTTGCCTGGCTTTGTCTCTATATTATAAACCATTCCCAATTCCATGCCCACTCCTAGCTCCCTCACACCCACCATGAGTTGACATTTCTAATCTGACCTGTGCATAGACATTAGAAAATATTTAGAAAATAAAGTTTGCTAAATATATGTGGTCATAGAACTCTCCTGCCTGAAACCCTTTGCTCTTAGAACAAAAGGCCAACCCCCATCTATCAGATTAGCTCCATTTCACCCTCCCCCCTTCCTCTTTGCTTGCTCCACATTACCTAGGCACCCTCCTTTACTTAGTTAATTCCCATTCATCTTTCAAATGTCAGTTCAAATGTCACTTTCTGGGGGAAGCTTTCTTTGCTCCTCCAACTAGGCCAGGTCACCCCTACATCATCCTGTGCCTTTTTTGCACAAGTCTGTCTTACCAGGGTGCGATTTTACACTTATATTTGTGCATGTGTGTTTATATGACGAATGTCTGCCTCCTGGCAAGAGTGGTTTTCCTACTGTATACCCAGGGCCTAGCATTTGTAGAAGCCTCGTTCAACAAATATTTTTTAAGCGCCTACATCATGCCAGGCATCATTGTAAGCCCTCCTTTTGATTGACCAAGGTTCCCTATCCAGGTGAGCGAGGTATTGCTATATTAAGATTTACTACTCAGAATGATTGCAGGACCTAAGGCACCACTTATGGCTTATTCATAAAATCATGAATTGTTCAATTGTGTGCAAATCAAAATTTTATAAAATGGCTAGCTTTAAATGCTCCGCTACATTAACGATTGCTAAAAGTCATTAAACTAATTGTTCTGTAAGATAAATGTTTCATTAGCAAACCCAATACTTTTCTCCTAGGTTGTATTCCTTTCAGGTTGTATTTTAAGCCTGTATTCCTCAGTATCAAGCTTATGAGTGAACTAAACATCTTTAAAACATCTCTTTGGTAAAGCCTTCCACCTATGACAAGTACTATGATCTATATTCTGCATAGAAGGGAACTGAGACGCAGGGACAGTTCGATGACTTAGGAAGGGTCTATATGTGCCAGAGGGCGAGGTCAGAAGTGCTAAGACCCCAGAGGATCTAGTGTCCCTCTTTCCCACCCAATGTCCTCCCCAGCCCCTCCAGACTCCTTCCTCTTCCTCAGACCTGCCCCCTCCCCAGAGCAGAGGCCGCGGGCCTACGTAAGGATACCGGGATTCCTCCGGCGCACGGCTCCCGCAGCAAGCGCAGGATCCCAGGAGGCCAGGAGGGTCCCCACCGCCCTCCTCTGCGAAGCTCGCGGCGCTGCTGGGATCGGAGGCCGCCGGGACGCAGGCGACAGTCGCGCAGGCCGGTCCCAGCCGGCAGAGCCAGTGTGTGCGGAGGCGGTGTCGGCCGAGAGGAAGGAGAGCTGCTGCGCCCCCTGCTTGCCGCCCTCCCGCTGTGGCCGCCCGGGGACCCGCGCGCCCCCGCGTCCCTCCCGATGCCCGGCGTCCCAGTCCCCGCACTGGTCAAGGACCGCGAGGCTTCCTGGCATCCCCCCTCCCCTCTTAGTCCCTCGCCAGCCGGAAGGCCGGGTTGGCCACGAGGGGGACCGCTTCGAATCTGCCCGGGGACCCGGGGACCTGGGGACGGAGACGCTCGCTCCCGGGGCTAAAGGCGCCCGAAAGAGGGGACGCGGGCAGTTACTGCACCCGGGGGAAGAGGGCAGCCCCGCGATTCGTGTTTTTCCATAAACGCATTGATACCATTAGTAACAACAGTTGCAGAAAAGAAAGTATGAAAGAAAGCCCCTGCCTTGGCGCCCGCCCAGGCCCCTTAGGCGCACAGCGCCACCGGCCCGGCCCGGTTTTCGGGGCAGCGGGCGGGGGGGAGGCAGGCTGAGGCGGCTCCGGGTCCGACTGCCGAGCGGACGCAGAGGTGCCCTTCGGAAGTCGCGCGGGAGCCTCCTCCCCGAGACTGCCCCGGCCCGGGTGCGGGCGTGCAAGGAGGGAGGGGACGGCCACCGCTCGCGGGGTTCCCGGACCTTGCCGAGCGTGGCGCGGAGAACGGCGCTCGAAAAGGGACTACCGGTAGCCACCAAATCAAGCTTTGTTCGCGACAGGACTAGCCCCTTCTCTCCATGGCGCTTCTCCTCCCCCTGCGACCCATTTTTTTTTACCCTACTCCTTCCCGGAGGACGAGCACCGACGCAGTGGCCTCCATTCGGACGCCACAGGGCTCCAGACAGGCGACGCTGGCTGCGCCTAGAGCAGGCGGGCGGCTGATTCGCGCAGGGCCGGGCGCGCGGCCGGCCGCCACCGCGGCCCCTGCCCACCGCCCCGGGGTGCCTCTGGCCTGGCTGGCGGGGTCGGGTCACTGCGGCCGCGGCGGAACGCGGCACGGGACCCTGATCACACGCCCCTCCAGTTACCCTGGGGCTGGCGTCTCTCTCTCGTCCCATCGGAGGGCGCGGGGACAGTGCCCTGGACTGCGGTTCCCCGCGACGGGTCGTCGGATGTCATTGACAGCACCTTCCTTTCAACGTGTTTTATGCCTGCTCTCTGCACGTGCGGAGGACATGGTAATCCCCCCAAAGATCTTAGTTGTGCCTCCGCCCCCGCGTGCCCCTCTATTGGGCATCTGTAGTATTTATCTGTTCCCTGAAAGCGGTGACCGAAAAGTAAATAAATGGGTGAAAGAGGGTAAAACCTAGCAGGATTTCCGCTTGTCCTGTCGCGAACTACATATCCCAGGGAGCCCGGGGCGCCGGGACGCGTGTCCACTTCGCCATCCACTTGGAGAAGGCCTTACTCAGCCTGGCGCGACACACGGGCCAATCCCCTCGCCCTGCACCTTGGCTGGAACCTGAGACGGATTCGCCCCCAAATGATGCTCCAGTGGCAGGAACCGCACAAGTTTATCCTTGTCCCGAGAAAGGGGAGCAGCGCGGTTCTTGCCCGTTTCAGCAGAACGAGTGGCACCCTTCATCTGGACATGCCAAGGCTCGGGTTGTGATTCTCCTGGGGACGGTGGAGACCCGCGCGCCTGCCCTGCACGTCAGGCGACACTCCGTGGAGCCGCGTTTGCTGCAGTGACCGGCCGACGTGCGTTTCCGTCCACCTCTTACACGTCTTCATTTATCCGTGGATCACTTCGAGAGTCCGTCCTGTAAATGTTTAGCATTTTGCTGCTTTACTGCTTCTTTCTGGGGACCGTTCCAGCACTTGCCGAGACCGGCGAAGAGAGGCGACTGAGCCCGGAGAAGAGCGAAATATGGGGACCCGGGCTCAAAGCGGATGTCGTCCTTCCCGCCCGCTATTTCTATATTCAGGCGGTGGATACATTAGGGAATAGGTAAGTCGAGAAACGGCCCCTTAACTATTTTGGATTGCAATTAAAACTGTGATCTCCCTTCAACTTTTCTCTCTCGAAGACTTTGTTTCTCCATAGCAGTTAAAGTCCAGGATATTTGGGTGCTATTCGCATCTGGTTGTAACAGTGTCCCCGATGAATTTTTCTATGTAACTGTAGAAATAATTCTGAATTATAATATATTATATATAGAATACATAGTATAATAATATATAGAATACATAATATAATAATAATTTTATCTCCTAGCTAGTTTGATAGGGAGTCCCACATTATTAGGGCAAGACAAAGCACCTCCGCCTTGCTGGAAATACTATGAATATTTTCGAACTACTTTTTGCCTAAACTGTGGTAAGGAATTTACCCCCGTTGCTAGAGACTTGGTAGACACCTGCAGGTAAGCATGTTTTGAAACTCAAAAATTAAAATCAAGTACTATGTGAAACTTTAGCGTTTGGATAGAAAGTATCAATGTATGAATCTCCTATATGATTGTAACAAACATTTCATACTAATAAATTAAGTACATTAACATTATACTTAAAACTTACTCTTATAATTAAAAAACTTCTGAAGTGATTGTCTTCATTATTGGTGGATGCTGACTGTGTATATTTTGTAGGGAAAAAAATCTTGGAACAAAACGATTTTCAAAGCAAAGAACACGAAGATTGTAAATTTTGTAATTTGGCTATAAATACTACAGCTGGGGAAATTAAATAACCTCCTAGCAAGAACACTCACTCCAAAAAAACTTTTTTACAGTGACACTAAGATGACACACTACCTACTGTGTTTTTGCCCATAGCTGTGAGCATGATTTATAATACTGATATTTTAAAGAATCATTGACAGAGATTTGGCAAAATAAGATCATTCTCTTCAGAGGCACCATTTGATCACAATTTTCTAAATGTGATGGGCATAAAAGAAATAGTAGGTTGATAAGAATATTTCTATATATATGAAATGCGTAAGTATGTTGCAGGCTTATATACATTAGTAGTCTTAACATATTCCTTGTGATTGTCTAATGGAACTATTTTCCTTTTTAAAAGGAAAAATCTCTGATCCATCATATTCATGGTACTAAAAGCATTAGAGAGAAGGTGTAATCATATATTAGAAGAAGAATGTGGAGGAGAATAGTAAAGTTTCCAGACTGAAGAGCATACTTATTGTGCATTTGTTCCTTTAAATAATTTTCATATCTTATTGTTCTCCCCATGACAGATTCACATCATCTCCAGGTAAAAAGGTGTTCCTGGTAAAAATCTCAGCACCAGAGGAACAATTCACTAGAGTTGGAGTCCAGGTTTTAGACCGAAAGGATGGGTCCTTCATAGTAAGATACAGAATGTATGCAAGCTATAGAAATCTGAAGGTAGAAGTTAAATTCCAAGGTCAACATGTGGCCCAATCCCCATATATTTTAAAAGGTAATTAAAGATAATTTTAAAAGAACAGTATTTGAATACAATAGTATATACATCATTCAATCAATAAAAACAACTTATCACGATTTTTTTTCACTGAAAGAAAAAAATAGACCTTTCCTACTTGAAAGATAAATTAGGAGTCCTAGTAAAATAGAGAAATTCAAGATTTGAATGGGAATTATAATTCACTAAAGAGCAAGGAACATATTACTAGAGAATTTGCTCCCTGAAGGTACAACTTTAGTAAGAATTATCAAGCTCTGTGTGTGGTCATACATGATACTTTCTTAACTGGAGATACATGACTTAAGAAACTCGTTAAATGTTATTGAAATTTGGTAGATCATTTCAGGAAAGGCGATGGCTTGAAGGACGAGTGGGGACTGTTGTTTTTGATCATTGTTTCGATGCCATTTTTCCAGAGAAATTCTCTGATATTTTCTTGTATAGGATGAGAGTACAGCCGTATTGCCTAGAGCCATCTCCTTCCCTCTCTTGGGAGACAGTACTCTAAAGCAGTGGGGAAGAAATATATACAAAGTGTATATACAAAGGCAGGAATCTTTTGTCTCCCCTTCTACCCCAAGAAAGGTAAACATTTTTTAAAAGTGTCTAGGTTCCTTACCTGCATTCTACCAGGACCACATGATACAGTACAACCTGCTAATGTTGAGAAGATACTCCGTTGTCCACTACTACCTGAGTCAGGTGGGGATCTGAGAATTACAGATAGGAATGACAGTAAAAATATCTCAATTCAGATTCTGCTATATTGTTAGTACTATTTCTACAAATATATAATTAACCCATTGTAAAATTAGTGAAATGGATTGTTTTGAGGGTTACTTTTACTTCTTTATAATTATTTTTTTAAAAAAGGATATGATTTCCTTGTTTACTTTTGTTGTTGTTGATGAGTAAAGTCCCTTAGACACTTATAACCTATTTATATAATAGACCAGTGAAATATTAATTCACATTACTTTTGTCTTTCATTAAAATAGGTATACTCTTCTGATATCCTTTTACCAGTATTTAGTTATTCTTAAGTACACAAAACATAAAGAATAATGAATCGTAATGTCTACTGTAGAGCATAAATTAGTGCCCATTGGCTTTACTTGCGTAAAGAGGACCTGATTATGAAAATATCATAAGACTTCACTGTGAAGAGTTGTCAGAATAGAAGGCTGACATACTGCAATGCCCCCATGTAATAAATGCCCCCATGTGTTTCTTTTAAAATGTATTTTCAATCAAAATGCCTCTCCTAGCCAACTAGGCAAAATCCACAAAACTGTATTTTGGATATGTGTTATGTGTTTCAAATGCTGAGTAAAATTGTTACTGTTGTACTTTGTTATTTGTGTGTAAATAGGGCCAGTTTACCATGAGAACTGTGACTGTCCTGTGGAAGACAGTGCAGTCTGGCTACGAGAGATGAACTGCCCGGAAACCATTACTCAGATTCAGAAAGATCTGGCACAATTCCCTGCTGTCGATCCAGGAAAGATTGCAGCAGAAATCCCAAAAAGATTTGGACAGAGGCAGAGCTTGTGCCACTATACCTTGAAGGATAACAAGGTACAACACATGACTGAGGTTTGCTTAATTGTTTTTGGTGATTTTTGTTTGTTTTTATGTTTGTTTTGACCATTTAGCTACAGTTAGCTAAATATTTTACTAAACATCATCTGAGTAAGGATTATTGTGACAAGCTTTTCCTCAGTGAAGTCTGCCAGTATTTTTAGACTAACATAATAAATGGTGAATTCTCTTTTAGGTTTATATCAAGACTCACGGTGAACATGTAGGTTTTAGAATTTTCATGGATGCCATACTACTTTCTTTGACTAGGAAGGTAAGAATATGTTTTCTCTTAGATGTAATAGATAATTAAAGCCCAGGTTTTACAGTATAATTTTTCAAAAAAAAAATAATAACAATACCAGAGGTGTTCTATCCTGGGGCCATTTTAAAATACTATTCTGAAGTTTTATGTCATGTACAATGCCTGTGTTAGTTTATAAGGGCTGCTATAACAAAGTACTACAAACTGGGTGGCTTAAAATAGCAAAGATGTATGCTCTCACAATTCTGGAGGCTAGAAGTCCAAAATCAAAGTGTCAGCAAGGCCAGACTCACTCTGAGATTCTGGGTAGCATCCTTCTCTGCCACTTCCTAGCTTCTAGCAGTGGTTTCAATCTTAGTGTCCCCTGGCTTGCAGCTGCAATAGCATCTGGCCTCTGCTCTGCCATCACATAGCCTTTTCCCCTCATGTGTCTTTGTCTTAGGGTCTCTTCTCCACTTTTCATAAGGACACCAGTCATATTGGATTAACAGCCCACCATACCCCAGTATGACCTCATCTTTAACTAATTACATCTGCAACAACCCTATTTCCAAATAAGATCATTCTGAGATACTAGGGTTTAAGGCTTCAGCATGTCTTTTTTCAGTGACAAAATTCAACCATAACAATACTCTGTAGAGGAAAGAAAATGGCTTATAATAAAACCATTTTGGTACTAAACCTACTTTGAGTCCACAGAAGTCTTGCTTTATACTGAATACTATTCCTTGATATAATGTGCCTTAGTAGGGTTCTAGTGGAATATTTTGACAGTAATGTCAAAATGGCTGATATGAAGAACTATAAAGGCTTGGCGCGGTAGCTCACACCTGTAATCTTAGCACTCAGGGAGGCCGAGGCAGGAGGATCGCTCAAGGCCAGGAGTTCGAGACCAGCCTGAGCAAGAGCGAGACCCCATCTCTACTAAAAATAGAAAGAAATTAATTGGCCAACTAAAAACATATATAGAAAAAATTAGCCGGGAATGGTGGCATATGTCTGTAGTCCCAGCTACTTAGGAGGCTGAGGCAAAAGGATTGCTTGAGCCCAGGAGTTTGAGGTTGCTGTGAGCTAGGCTGACGCCACAGCACTCTAACCCGGGCAACAGAGTGATACTCTGTCTCAAAACAAACAAACAAAAAAAAATCTATAGCAACAATTTTGTCAATTGTATATTTATTTATAATCTATTATAATATTGAGTACTTTGCATACATACCATGTTTGAATTACTCATGGAAAATTATAGTGCCTTCTTTTTTGAGATTGCAAATCACTTACAGTCAGTTAATTCTGAATGTAGGCAGTTATATATCATCAGTATTATGCCTCCTTTAAGCTGTTAGAGTACTGATGAATTTTTCTTGTTCATCTGTGTCAATCCATGGAAAAATAAGAATGTTCTTTAAGATTCCAATTTCTCAAGATGCTTCTCAGACTGATCAACATAGTTATTGCCTTAAAAGGGTATATCTCTTACTTTGCAAATACGCTAAACATTTTCTATGGCTAGATAAAACAGATTCTTTCAATGCGTTCATGCCATTTATCAGTAGAAGCAGCATAGTTTGAAAGTCACTATGCTGGCCTTGGGTTGAGTTCCTGAGTTCAAATCCTGGTCCTACCTGGTGTGTTTCTACAATGGAAACATCTGGCTCATTAATAAGAAACTAGGGTTAGAGTCCCAAATGCTGTTTTTAAAATTATTTTCCAGTAATTTTCTTTCTCTTTGATCATCTTAGAGTCTCTTGGCAGTATTAGAACATAGATTACCTTTACCATTTTATCCCTTTTGTAGGAAACCTAGAATACTTATATATATATGAATAAATCCTAAAAACTTATCCATAATTCAAACCAGGATGATGATCATTACCTGAAATTTGTAAGGTTGGCCTTTCATTTGGTACAATTTCTAATTTAAATTGATAAATATAGGGTATTATTCAATGCAAGAAAAATGAATAGGATCTCTGTTTCCTTTTTTTTTAGGTGAAGATGCCAGATGTGGAGTTTTTTGTGAATTTAGGAGACTGGCCTTTGGAAAAAAAGAAATCCAATGCTAACATCCATCCAATCTTTTCCTGGTGTGGCTCTACAGATTCTAAGGATATCGTGATGCCTACCTATGACTTGACTGAATCTGTTCTAGAAACCATGGGCCGGTGAGAGATGGGTCAGGGTTGACCCAGAGCCTTGGTTTTTTTCCTTTGGTGAGTTCTTTTCCAACAACTTTTGTGACATGACAGTTTGGGAGGAAAATCTGTCGCACTTTCTGTCTTCTAGAGTAAGTCTGGATATGATGTCTGTGCAAGCTAACACGGGTCCTCCCTGGGAAAGCAAAAACTCCACAGCTGTCTGGAGAGGGCGAGACAGCCGCAAAGAGAGACTCGAGCTGGTCAAACTCAGTAGGAAACACCCAGAACTCATAGATGCTGCTTTCACCAACTTTTTCTTCTTTAAACATGATGAAAGCCTGTATGGTCCCATTGTGAAACACATTTCATTTTTTGATTTCTTCAAGGTATGATATCATCAGTGGCCAATCCTTTTTGTTTTTCTAATTTATATGTAAATTACTTTGAGGAAAGGAAATTGAGGCCTACAAATTGCAGGGGACGGGAGCAGTGAGCACAAAATTTAGTGATTATCAAGGCACGGGGGTCCTGGGAACTAGCGTGGCGACCTGAGCTGTACTCACTACCCAGCCTGACATTAAATATGCGCTGAAGGAGCTTGGAGCCTGGGTAGACCTATGATTTTTTTTTTTCCAGTTAACTCTCAAGAGATGCACATGTCAGCTCCAAATCCTTTTTTATTAATAAGTACATTTAAGTCATTTTATAAATATTTTTCCCCAGAGCCATGTTATCGCAACAGACTATAGAAGATATAAACCAGTGGTTTCTTATCAGGCCTTCTGGTGGGGAATGACTTGAAACCCATCCAAATGTTCTGCCTGGGAATTCTGGGGATTGGGGATCACTTTCTGTGTCTAGAATGTGAATTGCTCATGTTTCCCAGGGAGTAATCCTTCTTCTGACATCTCCCTTTTTAAGGCAGTGGGCAGTGCCTTAAACTTTAGACCACTGAGTGGTTCCTGAAGTCACATGTGGTAGAGAGAAAAATGGGCAAAAGGTCCTCTGTATGTGGAAGGCAAGTGATTAGCGAGCCCTATCTGCCCTGTAAATGGCCAGGTTTTCTTAAGGTGGGTTATGTGGAGGTAGGTAGACCTAAAGAATGCTATGAGTTGTCAGTGTTTTCTCCATATGTATATCTCGAAGATTTTTGAAAGAAAGTATTATCACCAGAGAGCAGATACTAGCCATCCTTGCTCAGAGGGAAGGGTGTTACATCTTGCCTTGGATTTATTCCTGCCTGTTGAATTTTGTACAACTGAAGGCTATCGATTTCCACAGTCCTATGAATATTTTTATTCATAAGATGTTCTTGCCCCAGAGCTTGCTAATTTCCTTAAGACATATGTATGGCCATCTGGTGTTTAAAAAATACTATTAACATGCCTCAGAATGTGCTGTCAGATGCACATGTGCCATTAATAAAGCACTAGAGGAATTACGAAGTCACAGATAAATTTATCTCTCCTTATGTTGTAACATTAGAACAACAGTTTTGTTATTTTATTGTCTGCTTCGACATTAGATTTATTGCCCTCTGCGAAATTTATTATAGGAGCCCATCAATATGAGCATATAGCTCTAGGTCAACCTGTTATATAATAGCACTAACTAAATGGCAAAGGCAGAGGGCCAAATCTGGCCAACTGGTATCTGAGGATGGCAAAGGTTTATGTGTGGAATGGAGAGGAACATAAAAAGAGTAGAAAGAAAGGAAACTGAATGGAAGTTCTTAAACTTTACCACTGTTTCGCAGCATAAGTATCAAATAAATATCGATGGCACCGTGGCAGCTTATCGCCTACCATACCTACTGGTTGGCGACAGTGTTGTGCTGAAGCAGGACTCCATCTACTATGAACACTTTTACAATGAGCTGCAGCCCTGGAAACACTACATTCCAGTTAAAAGCAACCTAAGCGATCTGCTAGAAAAACTTAAATGGGCAAAAGATCACGATGAAGAGGTAAGGTCAGTCTCCTCCAAGGCTTCCTTCCACTTATACCCTGATGTCACAGGTCCGTTTCAAATGTCTTGTATCAGGAGTGTGCAGGATGCTCAGATATACACTTTTACCTGTAAATGGGAAGCTGCCTGCCCACAGATAGCACAGTAGTTTCCCACAGATGAACACAGTAGGCATCGTGTCTTTTTTTTTTTTTTAAGATGGTATCTCACTCTTGCTCAGGCTGGTCTCAAACTCCTGAGCTCTAGCAATCCTCCACCTCATCCTCCCAGAGTGCTAGGATTACAGGCATGAGCCATTGCACCTGGCCAGCATTATGTCTTGGAATAACTGTCCACACTGCATGTGAAACAAAAAGCCAAAGCTTGGCCTTGATAACACCTTTTCTGTCAGTCCCATTGGTTTGAGCTGCAAGCACTTGCCTCTGTTAGCAGTGTGAAAATTAAGATGGCCACTCTGGCAGGAGTCACTAACTGTGCTGTGGATTAAAGTGAGGGATTGCATGAAATAAGCTTGAACTTAATTGTCTGCTAAAAATTGTGAAGGCAACACATTAAGCTTTGTCTTGCATTTACTTTATAAAGTCATTGTTACCTCTCCAAAAGAAGCTTAATTCTAGTAGGCTCAATATGACTTCTCAAATTTTCAAACTTAAAAACCTCCCTTTTTTGAACATTCTTTTTTGATTTTAATAGATTTAGGGGATACAAATGTTTTTTGTTACATGGATAAATTGTATAGTCGTGAAATCAGGGCGTTTAGTGTACCCATTGTTCAAACAGTGTACATTGTACCCGATAGATCATTTTTGATCCCTCACCTCCCTCCTACTCTTCCCCCTTCTTAACTTCCAATGTCTATTAGTCCACTTTGTATGACTGTATATACCCATAATTAATAACCTCCCTTTGATTTGAGCAAATATACTCTGGTAAATGTTCCTTTTACCACATACAACTACCCCCAAAGATACGTCTCTCACTATTGTCGCACTGTATAGGTAGGTACTCTCAAGATCATTTGCGTATGTCTGCTTGGGGGAAAAATATGTTTCATTAAAGGATCTTTTTGTTCTCATAGGCAAAAAAGATAGCAAAAGCAGGACAAGAATTTGCAAGAAATAATCTCATGGGTGATGACATATTCTGTTATTATTTCAAACTTTTCCAGGTCAGTATTTTCCAAGAAAACAGTCATATAACTTAAAACTAAACATGTTAAGAACCAGTAATATTTCACTTAATTCCTAAAATATATTAATATAAGGAGATATATGTTCCTCTGTGGGTGAAAATCAAGGAAAATATTAAGTAATAATAAAAAATAGTTGAAAACCAAAGATTAGCTAATAGAGAATATTACACTTGGGTGAAAAGTATTAATATTAGGACTATGTGGTTTTATTATTTAGTATTAATGTTAGGACTATTGCCTAATCACAATTAGGAAATTGGCCTCTGATCCTGCAAAGTTATTATATATGGATTTGTATTTAATATTTTCTGTTTTTTCTGTTGCTACTGCCTTACTGTTTCCTTGTCTGAACAGTACAAGGTATCTTTGGGCCTCTTGTCCTGACCCCTTGTGAGCCATGACTTCTGTAGGAAAGTATTTCCAGGGGCCCGAGCATTTAGGGATAGTATTCAAAGCACCTCTAACAATGTAAAAAGCCTTTTTTAAAAAAAAATGCAACAGCAAGTTATTTGCTGATAATAGTACTAGATCTAGATTAAGATTTTTTAACTCAGAATTATAGGTAGTGAGCCCATCTCTGAGGCTCTGCTCTAGAACAAATTTGGTCTGTTACTGATCTGTACTGGCCCTCCCCATTTTATAACCTCCCCTTGATGAAGGGGTGCAGAGGGGGAACCATGTGAAATTAGTGAATTAGTGGGATTTATTTTCTGGATTTCTAAAGATCCACAGAGTAGTGTTCATTCATTTAGCCAATATTTAACATAAGTAGTTAGCACACTATCCCACCCAGAGTAAGCACATCATTGATGAAGATGATGACTGTGATCATGAAAGCCATGATGAGGAAAGCAAAAAGAGTCCTCATCCTCAAATTCTCAGTCTAGGGAAGATTGTGTGCAAAATTGTTTTTATTATAAGGCACAAGGTGCTTAAAAAAAAAAAAATAAGTCCTATAAATTTAGGATAGAATAACAAGAGGTCTGTTAGGAATAGGCAGTCAGTGTTCAAAGGATAGCCACTTCTCAGGAGCTCTGTTGTTGTGTGTTTAATGTGGGTATGTACAAAGGACTTTGCAGACAACGTGTGAATTCAATGGATCATAGTCTTTGTAAATTGCAGCATGTCTGATTTGGTGAATGTACTTAAAATTATTGTGTAAGAAATGCTTTGTATTGTTGTTTGAACAGGAATATGCCAATTTACAAGTGAGTGAGCCCCAAATCCGAGAGGGTATGAAAAGGGTAGAACCACAGACCGAGGACGACCTCTTTCCTTGCACGTGCCATAGGAAAAAGGTAACCAGAACTCACCTTCTGGCTGGTGTCAGAGTAAGAACTAACATTGATCTAAATTTGCATTCATTCCTTTAGTCATTCAGTCAGGCAACAAATATTTGAGTGTCTCCTGAGGCCTCCAAGCAATTCAGTCTACTAGAGAGACAGATATATTAGATGTTAAAAATACACAGGAAAGAATGCTAAAATGCAGTTAAGTGAGAAGATATAGTAGCTCCCTGGCAAACTGGCAAAGTTGAGGAAAGCCTTTTTTATTTGAGACAAGAGTCTTGCTCTGTTGTCTGGGCTAGAGTGCCCAGAGGCATCATCATAGCTCACAGCAACCTCAAACTCCTGGGCTCAGGGGATCCTCCTGCCTCAGTCTCCCAAGTACCTGGGCCTACACAGGTGTGCACACCACACCCAGCCTTGAGGGAAGCCTTTTTTAATGTGAGAATTCAGATCACATGGTATTTGAATAGACAAATTATTATTTGAAAAGTACTTTCACATATATCATCTGATGCCATCATCTTGTGATATAGGCTTGGCAAGGTTCATCATCCCAATTGAAAGAAGAAAAAATATATAACCATGATTATTTGTGTTATCAAATTATTCACTTAAAAATAGTCCATGTTGATACCCCTACATAAGGATTTCATTTATAAAAGTCAGATTCACATCTGGACTTGTAAGGTAAAAGGACCTTAGAGTTCATCTAGTAAATGCCTTCATTTTATGGTTAGCAAAACTGAACCCAAAGAAGAATTTATCTCAGAATCTTCTAGCTGGATTATAGCAAAGCAAAAGCCAGTATCTCATCCTCAGATTGTGTGTATATTTTTATATAAAGATGCTGTTTGATGGAGAACCATCTTTTTGATTATGGTTATTTTTTTGTTTGAAAGAATATGCATTGTAAAAACTGCAATGTATATATATATATATGTGTGTGTGTGTGTGTGTGTGTGTGTGTATATATATAAAATACATTATTTCCAGCAGCATCATTATGTTTCTGAATGAATGAACTCAAGATTGTGTTATTGTAATCAAAGATGAGAAGGCAGATTTGGCAATTATTATATATACCTCCCAAGGGGGTTTAAAAGGAATAAGGTGAGATTGGCCCCAGTGGTATGACAGAACCAGTTCATAGGAGCTCACCCATCGTTAAGTATTCAGGAATTTTGCACAGTAGGTAAATTTCTGGTAGCTTGGCATCAGCCTAGTGGAAGTATTTACACCATAGCAAATAGCATATGCTACAAATCAAAATTTTGGTTGTGGAGAACAGTTTTTTTGGAGAACTGATTTACCGCTGTCTGGCTCTCAGAAGTAGTACATCATCAGTGCTAACCCCTGTTAGTGCTGCAGCCATAAAATCAGTTAAATCCAGTGACAAAACAAGAATTGCCAAATCAAAATCACCAGGTTTGTGATTTGGTGTCAAAACACTTCTCACTTTGGCTCCAAGTGAGGCTGGGCAGCTTCCTTTCTGCATTCCTGTTTAATTTTTTATCTAAGTATTTTACAGGAGGTATTAAATCACTGTCTTCCACTGATTAGTAGAAGTTAGGGGCTAGAATGATAGCTTTGTTTATTTCTTACTTGTTGTCTGTTCTAGCCTTTCACTGAAACCATTCATAACACAAGGTCTTTACCATAATAAAGACTGATGGATGTTTGGGTTCCTGATCAGTAGCCTGTGAAACACAACGTGATTTTACCCATATGGATGAGTCTGATCCTCTAGAAATAGTCCTAGGCCCTAAAAGCCTCTAGCAGTAGCTTGGCTTTTTTCCCCTTTCTCATCTTTAGGGAAAAATAATTAATAGACCAATGTTAGTCTTCTTTACTCATATAAGATTTCTTGGTGGCTCTAAATATTTTGCTTCTTCATTGCAGACCAAAGATGAACTTTGATATGCAAAATACTTCCGACTCAAATAATGGTGCTCTGAAGACTCTTCTTAACTGAAAAGAAGAATGTTTTTTAAGTATTCATTCCACGGACAATATAAAACCTGCCATGTGATTGTTTGGATTATGAAGATATGTTTCTACCTATTATGCAGTATTCTCATGACTGTCCTTTAAAAGCACATTTTTAAAATTTTATAATAAAACCACCTTTATTTTAAAGGGCTATGCTATGCTACTTTATAGCTGTGTTTGGACCATGGGGCAGTAAAAAGAGAGGGAATCTGGGTCTTTGACTAACAGCAGCCCAGACCCCTGCCCAGACTTGTTTTATGTGACAGAACAGTAGACCCCTGTCTCCTTTAAGCCACTATTATTGCAGATACTCATCCACTCACATCCAAAATTACTAATACATCATACTAATCCTATCATTATCTGGCCTCTGCCTGCATCTTTAGTCAAACCTGTCAGTACTTTCTAATGTGAACCCCGTAGTCTAGCAACACCAATCCCTCCCAGTTCTGTCAGTACCTGTTTCCTTACCTTCCTGATACCTGCCTTTCCCTTGGTCTGGAATGCCAGGACTCTCTCTTCTTCATCCAGCTCAGACATCCTTTGATGCTCATGTCAGGAATCTAGATTCACCTCTGAATCTTCTCTGCACACTGACGTCATTGTATTCACCACACTATGTGTTAATTATCCATTTGGTTCTTTCGCTCATTCTTACCAGATTTTAATCACCTTGACTGCAGAGACCATGCTTTTCTTCTGGGTAGTCGTAGGGTCTAATAAGGTGCCTGCAACTAGAAAGGCTGAATAAATGTTGAATGGATGAATGAATGAATGAAAATCACTTTGAAATGCAGCTAAAAGAATTTAAAAGGAACTAGAAATCCTAACACTGAATCATAGACCATTTTCTACAAATTTCCTAAACTAATATTCTCCCATCTACCTTCCAGTAAATAATCTTATAAATTTTTTAAATTATGAAATATACATATAGAAAAACATAAATGTATATCTGCAGTTTAAAAATAATTATTTAAAAATCCACATAACTACTGACAAAAATTCTTTGCTTGACCAAACTTTGCTCAGGCTCCTGAATCTTCTCCTATGCCTATTTGTGCATTGCCTTGTAAAAGTACAGTTTTGGCAAGAACCTTGCTAAGTCAGTTTATCAAAATCCCCCAACCTCCTTTTCTGATCACTCTCTATATCTAGTCAGGTTCCTCTTCTTTCACCATTGCCCAAATGATGTCTGATCATGAATAGAACCAGAATCTCCGTTACCCCTGATATTTCCTCTCAGTAATTTTCCATCCACTGACCCTTACTGTACTCCTTGGCTGTAAATGCCCACTTTTCCATGCTGTCTCCAGAATTGAGCCTGATTCTGTACTGAGATTTTTTCCCCCTATTGCAATAGTTATAACTAGCATCTGTTTTTACTGCTTTAACTATTGTCCAGCTCTGGTTTTTACTTGATACTATGACTTGGGTTCAGACATAGAACATTGCTGGCACCTTAAAAAGTGCCTCACCCCATCACATTGCCCTCTCCCCATAACCACTATTGTGATGGCTGTAACAATCTTTTCTTTGCTTTTTAAATAGTTTTACCACTTACATATACTTTCCTAAGCAACAGTTTAATCATGCCTATTTTAAAGGGGTATAAATGAAATCATACCAAACATTTTTATTGTCACTTACCTATTGATGCGCATAGTGGCAGTTCATTCATTTTTATATGTAAAGAATATTTCATCATATGAATTTGATCACTTTATTTTATCATTCCTTTGTAGATGGGCATTTGAGTTGTTCCTGTTTTGGGGGAATGCCAGTCAATGCTACTGTGAGCATTCTTATTCATGTTTCTTGCCACATTTGCTTAGACATAGCATTACTGGGTTATAAAGAATATACATCTACAATTTTACCAGATAATGTCAAATGATTCCAAATTGCCCCAATTTATGCTCTTTCCAGGGCTGTATAGGATTTTCAGTTGCTTTACTTCCTTGCTATTAATAACATGTGATACTATCAGTCTTTCCAATTTTTTGACAATCCAGTTGGTCTGAAATTGTAACTCATTATGTTTTCCTATTTGTTTTTGTTCCAAGACTAATCAGACAATGTAACTCAATTATGTTTTAATTTTCATTGCTCTGATTACTAATGAGGCTGATCATCTTTTCTTGTGGTTGTGAGCCATTTATGTTGTATATCCTATAGAATTTTTAAATTTTTATTTCTTTTGTTTGTTTGGTTTTGGCTCATTTTCCTTCCAAGTTGTTTGACTTTCTAGTGGATTTGTGGAAGTGTATTTTGGAGCTATTACTTTGTTGATTGTGTATGCTACTTTATGACATGTTTTAGACTGTCATTTCAATGTCTATTAATGCTCAAAGGTCAAGATTTTAATGTAGAGGATATATCAATCTCTTTTATGGCTAGTGCTTTTTGAGTCTTGTTTAAGCTATCTTTCCTTATCCCTGGGTCACTAAGCCAGGCCTATGTTATCTTCTATATGAGTTTCCAGGACTGTCTCAGCAAATCACTACAATTTAATTTCTGTTGGTGACTTAAAACAACAGAAATTTATTCTCTCACAGTTCTGGAGCCCAGAAATGTGAAATCAAGGTTATCAACAGTGTCAGTTCCTTCTGGAGGCTCTGGAAGAGTATCTGTTCCACACCTCTTTTCCAGCTTCTGGTAGACTCTGACAGTTCTCAGAGTTCCTTGCCTTCCAGATGCATCACTCCAATCTCTGCCTCTGTCATCACATGGTCTTCCCCTCTGTGTATCTCTGTGTTTTCTCATTTTCTGTCTCTTATAAAGATACTCATCATTGGATTTAGAGCCCATTCTAAATCCAGATGATTTCAAGAATTTTAATTATATTTGCAAACGCTCTATTTCTAAATAAGGTCACATTTCACAGGTAGCTAGGTTAGGACTTGGACATTCCTTTTTGGGGCCACTCTTCAACCCAGTACATGTTCTAAAAAATTCCCTTTGAAGTTAGGAACAACATAAGGATTCCCACCATTGCACACTACTTACTATTCAACATAGTACTGGAGATCTAAGCTAGCACAATAAGTCTAGAAAAAGAAATAGAGGATATAAGGATAGAAAAATAATGAATAAAATTGTCATTCAAAGCAAATGATATGCTTTAGTACACAGAAAATCCAAATATATTTACAGATAAATTGTTGGAATTAATAAGAAAATTTGGCATTTGCTAGATGTAAAACCAGCATATGAAATCAATTGCATTTCAATATGTCAGCTGATAACAGAAAATGAAATAAAAATGCATGAGATAGCACAATAGCTTTGAAAATTATAAAGTACTTATTTGAGGAACTAAATCTAACAGAAATGGATAAGACCTTTACACAGAAAATTGTGAAAACTTTAAAAAAAATTAAATTGAAAGATATTATACATCCATAGATTGGCAAAATCAGCATTAAAGTTGTCAATTCTCTCTCACATGTTATATAGAATCAGTGTAATCCTAACCAAAATATGCCCTGCCGCTTTTTTGTTGTAGAACTTCACAAACTTTTTCTAAAAATTATGGACCTGCAAAATCTAAGAAAAATCACTCTTCAGAAAGGATGACTTGTGAGAACTTTCCCCACTACGTGGCAAGACTTTTTATAGAGCTTAGTATTTAAGACAATGTGATATTGGTGTAGGGATTGAAAAAATAGAACAATACCAGAATAGTGATACATAACCAGACTTATGTATATGTGGAAACTTAATCTGTGATAGAGAACAGCAGATGTTGGAGAAAGATTGCACATTTCAGTGAATGGAGCTGGGACAATTTGGTAACCATATGTGGAAGAAAAGCCGTTGGAACTCTAGCATGCACTATATCCAAAGACCAATTCCACAAGATCAGTGACAAAAGGCAAGACATAATACATGTTTTCAATCAGCAAAAATGCTATCTTTGCATTGTTCTAGTAGTATAAACTTCAGCAGCTGAAGTGGCCAAAGAATTATTATTTCTTTTGCTTTGTGACTGATAAAGCCTTAGGAATTGTTTCTAAATTATAGCAACTCTAGAGTTTCTGGAACATATGTTTCTCATTATACAACTCTTTTTGTCTTCATCCTGAGCAGGAGGCCATTGTAATCTACCACAATGGCACTGCCACAAATGGCCCATGTGTTGCTGGACCTCAAGTGACACATTAGCATAGCAGGAATTCCTCTAAGGAACATTGCCTCCTGTGGTAAAAATAAGTGAAAAGTAGGTGCTAAGAGCATGGAATTCATAATATATCTTTGCTTGTCTTATAAATCTTTTGTTTAAGTCTAAATGGAGAGACTTGAGATTTCAGTGAGGAAGTCAGGACTGACTTTGGCTGTTAAGCGTGGAATGTGTGATCTGTTGATGGATGATAAAGTTGGCATCTCTTCTGTGAGTAGCTTCAAAGTCTGGTTTAAAGAACCAGACTTTCAGTTTGAACATTTGAATCAGATTATGAAAAATGAATCAAAATCTTCATATGTGCATATAAATATATATAAATTTTTTTCTCTCCAAGAAATTTTTTCTGCAAATTAATTTCTCACTCAGCGATACATTATTGTTATGTTACATTACATTTTACTTAAAAAAAATTGGGGGGCTGAATGCAGCGGCTCATGCCTGTGATCCAAACACTTTGGGAGGCTGAGGAGGGAGGATTGCCCAGGAGTTCCAGGCTGCAGTAAGCTATGATTGCACCACTGCACTCCAGCCTGGCTGACAGAGCAAGACCTTGTTTCTAAAATAATTAATTAATTTTTTAAAATAAAATTTAAAAATATTTTGGGGAGTGAGGATGGGTAGTTGTGGCAATAAAGGAGTAGCTTGAGGGATACTTGTGGTGATGACTTACTCCTATATCATTTTTTTTTTTTTAAGAGAGAGTCTCACTCTGTCACCTAGGCTAGAATGCTGTGGAATCAGCCTAGCTCATGGCAACCTCAAACTCCTGGGCTCAAGTGATCCTACTGCCTCAGCCTCCCAAGTACCTGGGACTGCACAGGTGTGCACCACCCCTCCTGGCTAATTTTTTCTATTTTCTTTTTTAGTAGAAATGGGCTCTCACTCTTGCTCTGACTGGTCTCAACCTGCTGACCTCAAGCAATCCTTCCACCTGGGCCTCCCAGAGTGCTAGGAACTACTGTGTCTTGAATTGTGGTAGTGGTTACACAAATGTACACATGTAATAAAACTGCATAGAGCTATGTGCACGTGCACACACAAACACACAAATGAAGGCATGTATAACTGATGAAATCTGAATAAGCTATGTGAACTGAATTGTACTAATGTCAATCAAGCTTTTGGTTTTGATATTATGCTACAGTTAAGCAAGATTGCTACCATTGGAGGAAGCTGAGTGACGGGTATACATATTTTCTATTGCTGACATACTTTTGTAATTATTGCACATAAAACAATAAAAAAAATAAGTTTATTTTAAATAAATGACACAAGTAATGCATGCTCATATTTTACAAAAAGAATGACCTTTTTCCAACCCCTACCCTTTTCTCAATAGAATCACTGTTAACAGGTAGACTTCCAGACATTTTCTTGGATACATAGACTTGGAGGAGAGGTCCATCAATGACCCAAATCATCATACGGTACCCTCTCCATCCTTTCTACTATGTGGGAAGAATTGTTTCTAATTTTCAGCTTTTTCAAAAAGAAGGCTGCCTGCTGATAATACTATGAGATTGCTTTCTCAAAGTGAAATTACTGAACAAAAGGTTATAAGTAACTTAAATTTCTATAGATCAAGCAAAACAGGAAGAGGCTATACAAATTAGCTCCTAGTAATAGAGTATCAAAATGCCATTTTCCTATATATTCAACAATACTGGGAATTAGTCATCTTTTTTTTTATTATTTCAGGGAATTATAAGGGTACAAACATTTTGGTTACATTTTATATCTTTGCCTCTCCCTAGCAAGGGTTAGAGGCATGCCCTTCCCCTCCACAATGCTCACCATGTCATTTAGGTGTGAGTTTACACTCCCCCCAACCACCTAATCCCTGGAGAATATTACTACCATGTGAGCACCATAATGTTTATCAGTCAGTGCCAATTTGATGGTAAGTACATGTGAAGCCCATTCTTCTGATCTTGTGTCACTTCACTTCGGATAATGGGCTCAAGCTCAATCCAGGAAAAGACAAGTGGTGCAAGATCACTGTCGTTTCATATAATTGAGTAATATTCCATTGTATACATATACCAAATTTTAATAATCCACTCATGAATTGACAAGCACTTGGGTTGTTTTCACATCCTTGCAATAGTGAATTGTGCTGCCATAAACATTTGGGTGCAGATATCTTTATTATAGAATGTCTTTTGCTCTTTTGGGTAAATGCCTAATAGTGCTATTGCTGGATTGAATGGTATTTCTATTTTTAGCTTTTGAGGTATCTCCAAATTCTTTTCCACAGAGGTTGCACTAATTTTCAGTTCCACCAGCGGTGTTAGAGTGTTCCTGTCTCTCCACATCCTTGCCAGCATTTGTTGTTTTGGGATTTTTTTTTTGATAGAGCCCAATCTCACTGGAGTTAGGTGATATCTCATTGTGGTTTCGATTTGAATTTCTTTAATGATTAGAGATGTTGAGCATTTTTTTATATGTTTGTTAGCCATTATTCTGTCTTTTTCTGAAAAGTTTCTGTTCATTTCCATTGCCCATTTATTGATGGGGTTGTTTAATTTTTTTCTTGTTGATTCTTTTAAGTTCTAGATAGATTCCTGTTATCAGCCCTTTATCAGATGTGTATACAGCAAATATTTTCTCCCAAATATGAAGAATGAAAATAAACAAGTAAAAAATAAAGAAATCAGATAATTATAGATTGTGATAAATAAAAACAGGGTATTATAGAAAGAAATTACATTGGATAGTGGTGGCTACTTCACATTAGGTAATCAGGAATGCTCCAGATTTTTCACTAAGTAAAATATTTTCGATAGTTTAGGATAAACAACCACTATTAAAACATTACATTTTTCAATTTAATACTAACTTATTAAGGCTTCCTAATAGGAAGGGCATTATATTTCATGAAATATTTTTTAGGCATTTGTTGAAACATTCATGTTTTATTTTGTTTTGGTTTTGCTGCATTAATCCATAATGGATTACCTTAATAGCATTCTAATTGTGAAACATTATAAAAACTCTATGGTCATTACATATTATTACTTTAATACATAGCTGAATTAATTGTGCTAATATTTAATTTAGAATATTTCCAACTACAGCCCATAGGCCAAATCTGGGCCACCACCAGTATTTGTACAGCCTGCAAGCTAAGAAGTGGTTGGAAAAAATAAAAAGAAGAACAGTATTTAATTACATGTAAAACATATGAAATTCAAATTGTGATCCATAAGTAAAGGCTTTGTATTAGTTTCCTATTGTAGCTGTGACAAACTATCACAAACGGAGTGGTCAAAAACAATATGAGTGTATTCTTTTACAGTTCTAGAGTTCAGAACCTGAAATCAGTTTCACTGGGCAAATGTCAAGGTTTTGGCAAGGCTGGTTCCTTCTGGAATCTCTTAGGGAAGAAAACTTCTCCTTGCCTTTTCTGGCTTCTAGAGCCACATTCTTCACATTTCTTGTGTTGGGCCCGGTCCCTGCATCTTTCGAGCCAGTGGCTTGGCATCTTCACATCTCTCTGCTTCTGTCATCACATTGCTTTTCTGTCTCTCTGAACGGTGTAGCAGTACTATTCATAGTAGCCAAAAAGTTGAAACAATCTACATGTCCACCAGCTGGGGAACAGATACACAAAGTTGTTGAATACTATTCAGAAATAACAAGACATGAATTATGAGAAGGAACAAAGTACTGATGTATGCCACACATGGATGAACCTTGCAAACATTACTCTAAATGCAAGAAGCCAGACACAAAAGACCCTGTATTGCATGACTCCATTTATATGAAAAGTCCAGAAAAGGAAAATCTACACAAACAGAAAGTAAGTTAGCAGTTGCCCAGGGCTAAGGGTAGGAACAGGGAGTGACTGCAAAATAGGCACAGGTTTCTTTTGGGGGAAAATGGAAATGTTTTAATAAATTAGATTATAGCGATAGTTACAAATGATTGTAAAATTACTGGAAATCTCTGACTTGTACACATCAAATGAGCGAATTTTATGGAATATAAATAAAGTTTTCAGAAGCACAACTAGAAAATGAGACCATTAAAGAAGTGTTAATTAAACTTTGTAATTTGAGGAAACACTTGTGATAAATGACAGGGAATAAGTGGTTTTCTGGAGTTTTATTTCCTTATGTGTCCTGCTGACAGAAAAGTGGGCAGGTACTAAGCGCACTGGACTTGGAGAAGGTTCATTCATTCAAGACATATTTGCCAGGCGTTATTCAAACACAGGAGATTTATGATTTAAAACCAACACACAAAAACAACCTTGTCTTCATGGGGGAGTTAACAGTCCCGTGAGGAGCAACAGCCACATCTACAGTGTGTCAGGTGACCAGAGAAGAAGGCTAGAAATGTGGGGAGGTGATTAGGGAAAGCCTCGTTGAGAAAATGACATGTGACCGACCACGCCAACGAGATGCGGTGGACCACTGGGATCTCTGCTAAAGAAAACAGCCAGGACGAAAACCCCGTCGTGGGGGCCTGCCTGGTGGGCTGAGTGGGGACAGCAAGGAGGCCAGGTAGGGCGGTGAGCGCCTTTGGCTTCCATGACGAGCGAGAGGGACGGCCGGTGGCAGGTTCTGAGTGGAGGCGTTTACATCTCCACAGGGCCCCCTGGGCTGCTGTGTCGCTGACATAGCCGAGAGCTGGGGCAAGGGTGTAAGAAGGGGCCACTTAGGAGACTTTGAATACTCAACCCCAGCACAGATGACGGTGGGGCTTGGCCCAGGCTGGTAGAAGTGTGAGAAGTGGATGGATTCTGCATGTATTCAAAAGTACAGTCAACAGGATTGACGAATCGCTTGTAGGGTATGAGAGAAAGACTAGTCAGAGTTGATCGCGCGTCTTTAGACCCGAGCGACCGTTAGAATGAAGTGGCCGGGATAGGGAAGGGTTTCCCAGGGGAGCAAGCTTGGGGCGAGACAGAGACTAGAGTCGGCTTTTCAGTGCTCCCCAAACTGGGGCCTAGCGGCGGCCCACCCCCTCGCCCTGCCCCCCCCCGCGGGATCTGGCGCTCTCGCTCAACAGCTCCCCGGCGCCGGCGGGCGGGAAAACTCCCGCTCCCAGCGTGCCCCGCGGCTCGGCCAGCGCGCGCGTGCGCTGTAGCAGACCGCGCTGGCTGGGGCGGGCGAGGCGGTTGCTTCGAGTGTGCTAGTTTGCTCCCTGAAGGGAGTGAGGGCGGTTGGGTGTCCGCGGCCACTTTCGCCTTCCCGGGTAAGTGCGGCTGTGGCGGTTGACGCCGCCAGGGGAGGGCTGGCTTCCTTGGGGAGTGGGAGCGCGCCCGGCTGGCCCGCTTGAGGCGTTTGGGGCTCGCGGCGTCTCTCCTCAGGGACTGTTGGCCGGAGCGGGGAGGCGTTCGGTGCCCGCGGGAGCAGCTGGTGGGGGCTTCGTCCGCTTTGCCGAGTAGGAGGGCGGAGTGTGGGGTCGGGACGGACGGGGAGAGCCGAACGGGGCCAGCATCGACCACGTTGGCCAGTCTCCGGTGACTGGAGCGAAGCAGCCTCGGAGATTTGAGGGGTCGACCCCGGGATGGCCCAGGGCCCAGGCCCCGCACACGCGCGTTTGTTGAGTGAGTAAATACAATTCCCAAGTGCCGTTGAACCCCAGACTCCTGTGAGACCGCGTTTTAATTTTGCCCTTGTATTGTTTGGTGTGTGGTGTTGACCCGACCCCCCGGAAGACTTGAACTCTGAACGTTTTTGTTTGCCCCGTGACAGCCAACGTAATGCAGTAGGTATAACAGATAATGCACAAACGTTTTAAAACTGAAAGTTGAAGTGGTTATGTCATTTTGATCCTTCAGCGTGAGATATGATCCCTTACTACATTCTGAATATAAGTGGTCGTCATAAAAATCATTTTTTGAATGCCCAGGATGTATGGACATGATATGAAATACAGCACATACCTTATTTAATAGCCACAACGTCTCTAGAAGGTTATTTTCTCCATTTGCAGTTGAAAAGGCGTTGTGGCTGAGCCAGGCTTCAAAGCCTGCCCTATCTGAATCCAGAGCAGAGATTAAAACCCAGACAATCTTAGAGCATGTTGCTTTGAGATTATATTATGGGACAATTTCCGTGTTTCTGGAGTAGTCTAGAACATGTACACTAGTTGTGAAGGACAAACTGTTCATTGTGAAGACTGGAGGGGAATAGAGTTTACCTTAAAAAATACCAAAAAACCATGTTATTAGAGGGTAGTAGAGTGGATCTAGCACGAGGGTGCTTGAGTACATGCATCTTATTTGAATCCCTCTTGAAGTCTCACAAGAATTACAGATTGTTCTTTTATAAGCACCAAAAGAGGCAAGAAAGGTTCATTTTTCTCTGCTGCACCCCTTTTAACAAACGGATTTGTCCTGTGAAGTTTGGATTCACTTGAGGGGCCACACTTGGGGATCTGGAGGGCCACATGTGGGCTTGAGGCTGTAGGTTCCACACTCCGGAAGGGTGGAGAGGATGAGAAAAGAACACTGTTACTCAAACAGTGGGCTCTGGAGAGCATGTCTTAACAAACCTTAACTTCCAAACCAGAAGTGGGAAATGTCTGGAACAATTCTGTATGAACCACAGAATCTTCAAAAGTATGGAAACCAGCAACACTGGACACCTTTGGGCCTGGTAATGAAGATGGTGGTAGTGCTGGGAGTGGGTGTGTGGAGCTTAAATAAAGATGACTTAGGTGAAATCTGTTGGAGAAGCAGTTAGATATCTAGATCCCCTTCCCCATTTCCCACTGTTGGGTAACTGCCTTTACCCATTAGAAGACAGAATAGAAGCTTATTCTCTTGAAAAAATAAAACAGGAGCTTTGAACTGGGGGACCCAAAGCATAGTTAATTATTGGGCTGCATTTATGAAACAAGGGACACTGAAGCCTGAAATCCTTTATTCTCCTTCTCCCACTCAGCTCCCAGGACTTTTGCCCCAGGACTGATACTCTCCAGGTTCAAATAAGAGAATTCTACAAACACGCACAAATGGAAAAATTTGTAATAAGTTGGTCACAGTGGTTGCTTCTGGGAAGGGATAGGAACTTGGTGGTGGTGGAGGGGGAGAATGTGAGGAAACCTCACTATCTTTTTGTTCTTTTAAAATTTTCTACCATGTGCATGTGTTACCTATTCAAAAATGAAATGTATTCTTTACCCCAGGAAGGTCTATGAAAAAAAAAAAAAAAAAGAAATGTATTCTTTAAAAAAACTATGAACAGACCCTTGACAGCTATTCCTATCCCAGGAATTTATCTTATAGCTATACCTACAGTGTGAAAATAATGTAAGTACAGTATTATCTGGAAAGATACAAAAGAAGCAGGTAGTATTGGTTACCTTTGGAGAAGGGATCTAATGGCAAGGCAAAAGTGGAATGAATGAGACTTTTTCACTGTATATTCTTGGTATCTTTTGAACTCTGAACCATGTTATTATTACCTATTGAATGAACAAACAAATAAATGTTAAATAGGGAAAAATGGATCAGTAATGGAGATCCTAATTATTGATTATATCCTGAACAATATAAGATCTCTTACAGTAGGAAGAAATGCTACATAACAACTCCAAAATTTCTGTGGCTTTTAATATTTTGTGCTTATGGATCTTTGGGTAACCTCTTATTTAGATCTTGGCTGAACTAGTCTGGACTTTAGTTTTGGGTTCAGATCTGCTCCATGCACCTTCATTTTGGGACCCAGGCTGAAAATGCAAAACTACCTGAATCCTGTTTTTCTCATGGCTGAGGGTGAAAGTTCAAGAGAGCTTCTGGAAATTTGCCTCATGCCTCAGCTCAGAAGTCACACATTGGAATATCTGTGTGTATTCCATTGGTTAAAACAAGTCACACAAAAACCAAACCAAGCCAAAAGTCAATAGGGTGAAGACGTATATTCTGCCTACTGGAGGCACTGCAAAGTCACATAACAAAGGGTGAGGATGAATACTTACATTACATCGGAGGAGGAAGACTTGGTAACTATGATGAAGAAAATGGTTTAATAGGTACAGAGAAATTAAGTTGAAGATAATTGATTGAGAATGATTCTTACAAAAATATGTTTATGTATATGTAGATTATTGTTTATACCAAGATATAGCATCCTACTTTGATATGAATTATCTTATGGCTTCCATATTAAGGTATCACTTTATCTTATATAACATCTTTATATAATGTTATTTGCTTTATCCTATATAACATCTACCAGCCCCACACCTGGCCCTATAACTAATTCTTAGTGCCCATAGAAACCTTGAAGATAGTATTTGATATAACTAATACACATGTAAAGACACCAGTTTTAGAGAAGTAGTTCTAAATGTGTTTATTTCAGCTACTGAATGTGTTCATTCATAGTTCTTATGTCATATCCATGTCTGCCAACTCACCTTTCACAACAGAATCTTCTTTTCAGGGAGATGTCCTTTGCTTCTCAGATGTAATGCACTTTAAGTTTGTTATTCAACAGTGAAAATGAGTCATACAGAGGTAATACATATTTTCATATGTTCTGCATCTTCAGGGTTCTTTTTTTTTTTTGTAATTATATGGCTTCAGAGTAATCTTACTTTTCACTTTCACTGTGAGAGGCAGTGTAGCATTAGTGTTTAAAAGTGAGGACTCTGGAGCAGACTACCCAAATTTGAATCCTAGCTAGTGGCTGTATAACCTTGGGCAATTTACTTAATCTCCTAAGCCTTATCTATAAAATGGGGATAATGATAGTACTTGCCTCAGAATTGTTAAGAAGGTTAAAGGACTTACTACATAGAAAGCACTTATAATAGTACCTGACATGTAGTAAGCGCTTCTTAAAATATTAACTATTATTAATATAATTACTTTTTGGAGGCCATGACTTGAATCATGAGCCTCATAGAGCAAACTTATGTAGTCATTCAGTTGTCTGAATAGGCAAGGAAGTAATTTTTGATCTCTTGAATTCCAGGTTAAATTAAAAATACCTTTTGGGAATAAATTACTAGATGCTGTTTGTTTGGTACCTAACAAAAGCTTGACATATGGAATAATCCTTACACACGGAGCATCAGGAGACATGAATCTTCCTCATTTGATGTCACTGGCATCCCATCTTGCATCTCATGGGTTTTTTTGCCTGAGATTTACCTGCAAAGGCCTTAATATTGTACATAGAATTAAGGCATATAAATCAGTTTTGGTAAGAAAATTTCTTTGTATTTACTTATAACAGAATTCTGTTTAAAATTCTCAATAAGTTTAAGACATTTTGTTAGCAGTCATTTGGTTTAGTTAAAAAAAAAACTACATTTATTCTTAGAAACTCAGTAGTACATGAAAGCTGTTTAGTGTTCAGATTTCTCTTTTTGCCATCAGTTAGTTTCCATGGAGATGAATGCTTACATCATAAATGTTCTTCCATGACATTGCCAAGGAAACTACTTTAGATATGATTTTCTTCAGGTACTAAAGCTTGGAAAAAAAAAAAAAGAATAACAAAATAGATATGATTTTCTCACTGGAATTAGATAACTTTAAAATATAGTTCTCACATTGTAGAGTATTTCTAGAATATTTTATAGAATATACTATGTCTATACAAATATGGGACTGTTTTCTGTATATATTATTTAGAAATATTGCCTAAAATCCCTGTATAAAACTCAACTCTGAAATATCCTTTAACCTAAATTATTTCAAGCTTGCTTATAAGTTTTTTGGAACATTAAATCAGATGTTAGCATTATTAACAGATTTGGTATTAGTTGGAAGCTTTTTCTGCCCTTTTATAAAAAAAAATAACTTATTCTTTAAAAGTAGTTTAGTGCTTGAATATTTTTATAAAAGTAAATTGATTTTCTTTCTCACCTGTTTGCCTATATTACTCAACATGTGATTTAATAGTGAAGGCATGACCAGACAAGGAAAGAACTGCTTACCTGTTTCAAGAAGAATCCCTTAAGATTTTGTGATTATCTTTGCACAGATTTTCACACATTTCAGTAGTGATGAAAAATAATATATCTTGGCTTTCCAGTGGAATATTTTATAGGAGAAGAATTGATCATTCTTTGGTTGATTTTCCTAGAATTACCTAAAGACCTCAGGAGAATATAAACTTGCAGGTGTTTTCCTTGGAGGTAAGTTGCAATGCTTATTAACAACTGGTTTTAATACAGGAATAGATAATTGATAATTAAAATTGATAACAGAAAGCTAATTTAAGTATTATTTTTTTGTTTTAGTAACTCACCTCCTTGACATTAAAGTACTTTATATATATTTAAAGCAAATTTGAACGTCATATATATATTGTAGTCTGAGAAGCTCTCCTTTTATTTATTTATATCCTGAATCACTTTTTTGCAAATGATGATTCCCTGACAAGGATTATCCTCATCCTTTTAAGTATTCTTCAGAAAAATAATTGCTTTTTTTTTTTTAATTTGACTTAAGACCAATCAGTTTTTAGCTCTTCCTAAAGCAATAGGTATCCATCATGGGTACTGCAACTAGTTAATTGCCACCTTTTGGAATTTGTGGATGAACAGTAAATGAAATCTAATTTGCCACACCATCACTGCTACTTTATGCGAAGGTTTATATTTCAAACTGAATTTAATTTTAATTGATTTTAGGTCGTTCGATGGGCTCAAGAGCAGCTGCTTCTGTTATGTGTCATATTGAGCCAGATGATTCTGATGATTTTGTTCGAGGTCTCATTTGTATTTCTTATCCACTGCACCATCCAAAGCAGCAGCATAAACTCAGAGATGAAGATCTCTTTCGTATAAAAGATCCTGTACTATTTGTGTCAGGCTCAGCAGATGAAATGTGTGAAAAGGTGAATTACAACTCATTGTTTATGTGAATGAGAGAAAGAGTATGAAAAACAAGTATCTTGGGAACAAGATATTACTGCAACATTCAGTCTCTTTTATAAAAGACGTGAGTTTGACTGATGCTAGTTTTATGCGTAGGTTACCCTGTTGCTTTGGAGAACCTAAAAAATACAAGCATACTGACAAAATTCATCTTCCTGGAAAGAGTTGTAAATGTAACCTTTATTTGGGAAATGAAGGATTAATATCTGAGTCTTCTGATTTTGGGGATTATTACACTGTACATTTGTTTTACCATTTCAATGGTCAGATTATTTGTTATAAAACTAACTCTTGAGAAAGGGTTGGCAATGTCTACACATTACTGAATACTGGCCCAATATTATGAAACAACTTTGTATTTCCTATATAATTTCCTTTGGGAAAAGATTTTTTTTGGAAAACTTTTTATTGTCACTAATGAATGCTTGATCTGTTACGTAGTATTGCTATATCTGTAAGAAGTGATCTGCCACTTCTGTATATGTTTCCTTCTACATTTTGTTGCCTAGAATATTGTCTGCAGAGAAAATATTTAATGAATACTTGATGAGTGGATGCCAAAATAAGTGGGGGAGAGAGAATCTTTTATTAAACACCAATAGAACATTAGTCTAGTATCCTCTTTTTTTTTCCTTTAGAATTTGTTGGAGAAAGTGGCACAGAAAATGCAAGCTCCCAGTAAAATCCACTGGATTGAAAAGGCAAATCATTCCATGGCAGTGAAAGGACGGTCAACAAATGATGTTTTCAAAGAAATAAATACACAGATTTTGTTTTGGATCCAAGAAATCACTGAAATGGACAAGAAATAATTGTTATTAGTTAAAAGCCATGTTATTTTGAATACAAATACTGTTAATTTGATAAAGAATAATATACCTCTCAGCATTATGAGATATATTTCAGACTAATTTAATGTTCTTTAATGTTCTATTTTTAAACACATTTTGATTGTGAAATTAATGTCTTTCACAAAGTATCTTTTGAAAGCACTGTTATAGTTGTATAAAGATGATGTAAAAATATTGAAGGTGGTCTAAATATAATTTATTTTCATTAGTATAGTTAAGTTTTGAAAAAAAATTAAACATTTGAATTTTGTTACAACAGTGCTTTTGTCTTACTGATAAGCAACTGCGAAACTATTCTTAATTTTGCAGAGCAGTGTCACTAAAAAAGGAAAACAAATCTTACTTTACTATAGTAAATCTAGTCAAATTTATAGAGTGTATACATTTTGTCCTCTAATCTTTTAATAAATCTCATTTAAGGGATAGGAACTAAGACACATTTCAAATATGGAGACCCTGGACACTTTTTAGAATGAAATAACTTTCATTCAAGAAGTGTTCACTGAAGGCCTGTTACAGGCAAACTTCATTAGATTTGCAAAGATGAGTAAACACCTGGAGTTTACAACACAGTGTGTGAGGCTGGGTGGTGCAGTGGTTCACATCTGTAATCCTTGTACTTTGGGATTCTGAGGTAGGAGGATCACCCTGAGCAACACAGTGAGACCCCCATATCTACAAAAAATCGTTAGCTGGGCATGGTGGCACATACCTTTAGTCTCAGTTACAGTAGGCCAAGGGAGGAGGATCACTTAAGCCTAGGAGTTGGAGGTTACAGTGAGCTGTGATGACACCACTGCACTCTAGTCTGGGCAACAGAGACCCTGCCTCAAAAAAAAAAAAAAAATGTGTGAAATCAATGGGTAGAACACTGCCTGATTAAGGTGAGAAATATATAATGGCTAAATAGTGGAACATCTGTATCTAAGCAGAGTTAGGGGCATTTAATTTTGCCTTGGGAAGTTCAGGTATCTCCTGAACTGGATCTTAAATAATAATGAGTTATATATTAAAAACAGTTTCTATATTTCCTATAAAGTACACAAAATTTGATGAGGCTGCTGTTAGATTTATATAGAAGTTTGTATAAGGAATCTTTTTCTGTAGTAAGAAATTTTTTCCCTATCCTCCCTACTGCTCTTAATGTTAGGCCTCTCAGACAGCCTCAGGTGGCCTAAGCAGCTTGCAGACTTTTGGAGGTTCCTCATTCCTCCTGCCCTGGTGGAGTCAATGGATTTTAATTTTAATTTTCTAAATATGGCATAAAGAATGAAAACTAGTTAACCATGTCCAAATCATGACTAATATTATAAAATCATACAACTATAAATTCAAATTCCTTTATTGGTGTACAATACTTTTTGGCTAAGTCATTTTTTGAGCAAGACCTAAATTTCAAAAAATAGTGTATAAATAAACAATAGTTAACATTGGAAATTTTAAAACAATTCTGGTATCAAAAGTTAAAAAAATACCCAGAGCTATCAAAAAAATCATCACTGGTCTATTAACTATAAATCAGTTGGAGAATATTAATATTGTGAGCCAGAGATAAAACTAATGGGAAAAAGGAAAATAAAAAGGACAACTTATTACAAAGCAGACCATAATATAAAAGTTTGATGAAATAGATTTAAAAGGTTACTAACCAGGCTATGAAGTTATATTTGAGTTTGTAAAATTAAACTATAGGCATAATATGGATGACCAAAGATTTTACTTTAAATTCAGGGATAATGCAGGTGATCATTTAAAGTTGCTTTTCTCCTAAGTTGTCTATAAGAAACTAATATTCCTTCTTGATGCAATGGCTTGCCATTTGAGAATTATAAGCCTAGCAATAGTTGGAGAACATATACCTACTAGAGAAAGATACAAGTGATATGTCAAGGTTGAAATAAACATTTAGGAAAAGGTCTCATCTACTCTTCTGCATAGATTCTTGCAGGAAAATGTTCAGCCCTTTGAAATTTAAGATTATGGTCAAAGAGTCATCCTGGTGTCTCTTCTGGTAGGCCCTAATTAATGGCATAAATACCTAGACCAGTGCTTCCCAAGTTGGGGGGCAGGGTGGAAGATGGGATTTTACCCCCAAAAGGACTTTTGGCAATGTCTGGAAACTTGTGTTTGTCACAGTTAGAGTAGGGGTGCTACTGGTATCCCATAGGTAGAAGGAAAAGAGATGTTGTTCAACATCATACAATGCTCAGGACGGTAGACACAACAAAGAAGTTAAACCTAAAAAATAAAGATTTTAAATACCTGTAGGCTTTGGTCCAGTAGACTGGAAGGCTAAATTCCATCATTTATAATGTGTTATTGAGTTCATAATCTCCAATACTTGGGGAAAGTAAGAGCTCAGTAAATCTTTGTTGTTACACTCAAACTGACAAGACAGAGACCTGAATGGTTTTCTTGAGTGTAATGAATAACATTTCTTTCCTCAACCCACCTGGGATAAAGACAACGGAAGTATTCATTACATCTTCAAAGGCAGAGTACTCTATTTTTTTTTTTTTCATGTTGGTGATTTTCAGTGAGGAAGAGTACCCCATATCAGAGGTAGTATTTTTACATTTTTCTAGTCCAGACTTGTGACAAAAATTGTATTTGGTTGGTTGGCTTCCAGGCCTACCCTCTAGACTTTGAGGGAAAATGAGCAGTATTATACTTAGATCTGCCTCTGCCCCACCCTTAATTCTGACATCTGAAAGAACATCACAAATAACTCCTTGGAATCACCATAGGCAAGGTGAAGAGGAAATTCTCCAGGAAGCCATTCCAAGGACTAACTTTAGTTTTCTGCTTTTCAATAGATCATAAAGGGGTGCATTGCCAACTCTGGCAAAAAGAAATATAAAATGAAGTGTTATATTTTAAGAAAAAAAATCAGGCCCATAGGAGATAACTTATTTGTCTTAGATAGTAACAATGGGACATACTTACCTAAAATTATTTTGTTCCAAGTTTAAAAAATAAAATAATTTGGCATTTATCTGAAATTCAAATTAAATTGGGCATCTAATATTTATATTTACTAAATCTGTCAACCCTACATTCATTCTAAGAAAGAACTATAGTTTTTCTGACTATGAAGAAGCATAAAATACACTAGTCCTGGTGGTCATAGAAAGGGTTATGTCAAATGCTTTCTACCAATTCAAATTCATTCTATTTTTTTTTTAATTATAGGGCAGTGATAATCCAACTATGCTAAGGGATTATAGAATTATATTGCCTTTTTATGAAGTTAATGGATAACTTTTTGAATTTTAATAAACTACTTATGGCACTGTACATGTCTCACCAATGAACTTTCATTATTGCTAAAGTAAGTTGAGCTCAAATACCCACTATGACACGTACCTCACTTTGCTTAGGCCCACAGCAATCACTACTGCACTGGATAAGGCACTGGGCAGCACTGGAAATTTTTTTCTGCAGAGTGTTGCACATGGTTACAAGATGGGCATACCAACTTTTTATGTTTTGGGGCATCTGAAATCTAGGACTTCTGAATGAGACACTGATCTCTTTCAAATATTACATTAAAATGTCAAAGCAATATTATTTCTTTAAAGAAGGGATAAGGGAGAGATTAGAAAATAATACATCTTTGGCATTTTGGGACCTAGAGTCCTGGATTATTCAAAATGATTGGGTAGCAATCCTCTTTATAATTTTCCTAGGAATTATTTTTGAGCTAGTACTAGTAAAAATCTGTGCATTCTTTCAGAAGAAGCCTGTACGTCCAGAAAAGGGTAGTTCAGATGCCCAAGAGGTAAGAACAATTTGATTTCCCTTTCCCCTATTTTTCAAAATCACACATAAGAATAATTTGTAATATTTTTTAACTTTGATAGTTATATTACTCCTCTAACAATTAACTTTTTCTCTTAAAATAGAATGAAGACAGTTACCTGAAAAGCATGAAATTTGGTAAATATTATATAATTTTATACTTTAATATAAAACTTCTTCAGCCTGAACTTCTCCCATTGATACTGTGACTTTATAATTCCCATTTAGCTCCAGAGAATCAGTCAGTTACTCATTCATCTTCAGAAGAAAGGTAAGTGATATATTTTGACATTAAATAAAATAGGTTGGTTATGTTCTATTCAGAAATGTATTTACTGCTGAATTTTAGAGAAGGAGTTTTCCTGTATATACAGAGGACCACAGCTATTCTATATCATGACTGAATCTAACATTTATTTTAAATGGTTTCTATGTTCCAAGCTGTGTAAAGGGATTTCCATATATTATTAAAATTATCCTTCAAGGTAAGTAGTAATGTTTTTATGGGTGAAGAAAATAAAACTTGGAGAGGGTAAGTGACTTGTTTTCCTACTCTTTTTCTCTAACATACACAAAGAAGTATTGGTACCCGTTGTTATAATTCAGTTGAAAAGATACTTATTTAGCACCTACTATGGACCAAGCAGATACTGAGCTAGATGCTACAAGAGTGACATGAAAGGAGTCTATAAAATCAGAATTTATTTACCAGAATGCTAACGATACCTCAGTGCTAGGGATTAAATACTATCATCATCTCTACTCTTAGAGCTATCAGTGTTTTAATGGTTTTAATTGAAATTCATTCAATAATTATTATATATCCACTATATATTAGTGGATACTGGTTGATTCTTGTATACAAACAATAAAATAGTCTCTGTTCTCAAGAAGCTTATATTCTTGTGGTGGAGACTTATACACAAAGGACGATTGCCTTGTGGTATAGTGACAACGATAGATAGAAATTTGAGAACATTTAGGAGATAATTAAGCCAACCCAGGGGTGTTAGGAATGGCTTCAGGAAGAAGATTATGCTGGAGCTGAATTGTAAGAATGAATGAATGAAAATTAGCCTAGAAAAGACAGGGTTAGGAGAATAAGAAAGACATTCCAGGACATGAGCACAGGCAAGGAAATCAGAAGCAGCAGGGTGTGTGAGAAATACAATTACTTTAGAGTTGCTGGAATGTTAAAGTTGAGTCAGGGAGTAGTGGGAGATGACTGTGAAGAAGTAGGCAGGAGTCAGATCATGGAAGGCTTTCTATACCATGTTAAGAAGCTTAGATTCAAGGCCGGGCGCTGTGGCTCACGCCTGTAATCCTAGCTCTTGGGAGGCCGAGGCGGGCGGATTGCTCAAGGTCAGGAGTTCAAAACCAGCCTGAGCAAGAGCGAGACCCCGTCTCTACTATAAACAGAAAGAAATTAATTGGCCAACTGATATATATATAAAAAAAATTAGCCAGGCATAGTGGCGCATGCCTGTAGTCCCAGCTACTCGGGAGGCTGAGGCAGAAGGATCACTCGAGCCCAGGAGTTTGAGGTTGCTGTGAGCTAGGCTGACGCCACGGCACTCACTCTAGCCTGGACAACAAAGTGAGACTCTGTCTCAAAAAAAAAAAAAAAGAAGCTTAGATTCAATTCTGTAGAAAGTAACCAGTAAAGATGGTTAAGCATAGGAGTGGCACAGTTTTTTGTATTTCAGTTATATCACTAGTCACTGTGTGGAGGATGAATCTGAGGATTACTTGATGTTAGTCTAATTTCTTTCACTTGTCAGGTGTAAAAGGGCTTTAATTCATTTCATCTGGTCACTATATTGTCATATTGGGTATTAGCAACTCTAATTCTAAGGTGGGTGTCTTGGGAAAATGTAACAATATCTGGAGATACAGGTAGGTAGAACCCTTGTCAGGGTTGGCTGGGAATAGGACTGTCAGTGCAAGCTAGAGCACTTCAGTAGTGCAGTCAGAATAAAGTCCACTTGGACAGTCCAAGAGTTAGCTTTTAAGACATTGCAAGGGTTAGGTGTGCATGGTGATCCAAAGTTCACATGTAATTCAAAACCAGAGGATTGATAGGCAAGGGAAGTTGCAAGAAGAACTGGGGAGAAAAGGATTTTCAGCTTCAAAATCAAGGAGGCCTCAGAGTTTTCTTATTCTTGTGTCCCATCATTCTTTTCCTGCCCAGGCAGGAGTTGATCCTTAGGTGGCACCTTTCTAGGGGACAATAGGGGAAAGTAATATGAGAAGAAGAGATTGGGGGCTGGTGTTGAGGGAAAAGGAGTAGGGAAGAGGTATGGCAGCAGCGTATTGTGGTGAAAAAAGCACAGATTTTGAAAAAAGGTGTAGCTTGTTATCATAGTTCTGTCTCTTGATGGCATGGCCTTAGGCTAATGACTTAAACTTACTATACTTTTATTTCCTAATTTTCAAAATAGGGATTAGAAGAATTATCTCTTAGAGATATCATGAAGATTAGTTAAAATCATATGTAGTGGGGGTTTTTGTTGTTGTTTTTTGTGGGGTTTTTTTGAAACAGAGTCTCACTGTTGCCCGGGCTAGAGTGCCATGGCGTCAGCCTAGTTCACAGCAACCTCGAACTCCTGGGCTCAAGCAATCCTCCTGCCTCAGCCTCCCAAGTAGCTGGGACTACAGGCATGCACCACCATGCCAAGCTAATTTTTTCTATATATAATTTTTGTTGTCCAGCTAATTTTCTTTCTGTTTTTAGTAGAGACAGGATCTCCCTTTTGGTCAGGTTGGTCTTGAACTCCTAAGCTCAAACAATCCACCCATCTCGGCCTCCCAAATGCTAGGATTATAGGCGTGAGCCACTGTGTCCGGCCAAAAGAGAATCTCTTGAAAGGCCTGTAACACACACGGACACATACACACACACATAAACACAGTCTGGTGGCGTCTCATTTCCCTAACACACATAAAATGTTACTGGTATCTTTGCTGGTGCAAAGAAAGCAGTCCTGAGGCCACAATTATTTGGCGTAAGCTATCTATCAAGAGTTACCCATTTGGAGTGGATGTTGACAAAAAAGATGAACACCCAAGACAAGTCTGGTGACCCACAGGGTCTGGCTTCTTTTAGAGACACAAGACTCTGGGGCAGCTAAGAGGCACATGTTTCTTGGTTTTAAACAAATTATAACAGATGGTGATGGTATAGACACATGCCATTAAAACTAAGGAGAGATATTTAGGGTCAAGTTTTAAGGTAATGAGAGATTTTGGTGGGTTGGGGTGGAAAGAATATTTGTTGTGAGATTTAGACTTAGATCTGCAAGATTTAGACTTGAGTCTGAGAATTTCTTTTCCTCCAGTTTTTTTGGGGTGTTTTTGTTTTTCTTTTTGTTTTGGTACACAGTGCTTCTGCTAAAAGGGTCTGAGAATTTCCTACTTCTATTTCATATAACTACACCCCTCAAGGGCCTTGACCCATTACTTGAAAGAAGTAGAGAAAGCAACAGGAATCATTTTGAAGTCATAGGTACCCAAACTTTCTCAGTTAATGGTACCCTTAGTGTCTCTAATTTTCCATTGCACCTCTAGGCCAAAGTAAATAGCTAACAGTTCAATTGTATATTAAGTAGTTAGGTCTAAACAACTAATTCTGGTACTTATTACCATGGCTCTAGAACTTTCAGTCTTTGCCTGGGAGCCCAGGAGCATGGGGAGTTCTTTTTAAAATCTCAAAGGCCATTCGAGATTCCTTGGTAGGAAAGGCCAAAGGACATTTCACAAAAGTTGAGACATACCTAATGCTGTTTGCATTGTAATCAACTTTCTCCTACGTCTGCCTCTAAGTCTTCACTAAAGTCAGCAATGTTTATGAATAGCTTGTGTATAAGGGATTTTTTTCTCCTCACTGAAATCGAGGAAAGGATTGGGTCAGCTTGTTGTAGACCAGGTTAGTAACCTGAAGCTTAGAGGTGGAGATGACCATTCAGCAGACACTTACTGAGGGCCTACTCTGTGCCAGGCATTGCTCCAGGCCCTTGAGATACATCAGTGAACAAAACAAAGATTGCTGCTTTATGTTTGGGGGTACAGGAGGGTCAGATAATAAATAATAATGTAATAAGTAAATTATATAATATGGCAGGAGGTGACATATGAAATCAGGGAGAGCTGTGCTGGACAGGCATAGTCTAGTAAGCCAAGCACACTGATCTTACATTGGATCTGGGGGAATGGTTATGTTAGGATTATGTCATGCCCATCCGTAAACTAATCACTTTGAAATGGGATTACTATAGCCTAATCTGAGGTAGAATAGGTGTTGGAGAGTAGTCATCATGATTATTACTCCAACCCCAAATTTTGTCTAAGTTGTAAGGATTGACCTTGCTACCAAAGATTACATAGTAGAATCAATGGGTAGATAACAAAGATGTGTCTACAGCCTGGATGCAATTGCTAGGGCTTCCATAACAAAATACCACCGTCTGGGTGGCATCAACAACAGAAATTTATTTTCTCATGATTCTGGAAGCTAAAAGTCCAAGATTGGGGTGTTAGCAAGTTTGGTTTCTCCTGAGGTCTCTATCCTTGGCTTGCAGATGGCTACTTTCTTGTTGTGTCCTCACATGTTCTTTTCTCAGTATGTGCTTGGCCCCTGTGTCTCTTTTTTCTTTTTAATTTATTTTTTATTCTTTTAGAGACAGGGTCTGACTCTTTCATCTGGCTGGAGTGCAGTGGTGCAATCATATAGCTCACTGGAACCTCGAACTCCTGGGCTCAAGCAATCCTCCTGCCCCAGCCTCCCGAGGAGCTGGGATACAGGCAGGCGTGCATCACCACAGCCCAGCTTTGTCTAAATTTTCTCTTGTTATAAACATACCAGTCATATTGGATTAGGGCCCTACCCTAAAGGCATCAGTATAACTTAATTACCTTTTGATGGCCTTATCACCAAATACAGCCATAGTAATTAGGGCCCACCCATATGACTTCATTGAACCTTAATTGATTATTTAAAGGCCCTGTCTCCAAATATAGTCAATTCCGAGGTACTGGGGATTAAGACTTCAACATATGAATTTTGAGGGAACACAATTCAGCCCATAACACAGTCAACATATTAGAAGTTAATAAATGCTTTAAAAATGGAGGGAATTTGAAAGCTATTTAACATAATTTAAGTATTTACTTAATACTTTATTATTTATGAAAAAATGTAATCATTAATGTAGTTTAAAATACCCCTAACTAGCTGAATCCAGATTAATGAGATTTTGCTATATAAGTAATCGTTTATCACAAATAATTTTTTTTTTGAGACAGAGTCTCACTTTGTTGCCCAGGCTAGAGTGAGTGCCGTGGCATCAGCCTAGCTCACAGCAACCTCAAACTCCTGGGCTCAAGCAATCCTCCTGCCTCAGCCTATGAGTAGCTAGGACTACAGGCATGTGCCACCATGCTTGGCTAATTTTTTCTACATATTTTTAGCTGGCCAATTAATTTCTTTCTATTTTTTAGTAGAGATGGGGTCTCGCTGTTGCTCAGGCTGGTTCTAACTCCTGACCTTGAGCGATCCTCCCGCCTCGGCCTCCCAGAGTGCTAGGATTACCAGCACAAATAATTTTTATGGTTGGGTAGGTCATGATGAATTTCATATACTGCCTTTATTACTTTGATGAGAGTTATTTAAAAGTAAGGTCATACTCCAGTAAAATATGAGATAATCTGTGTTCCCCAAATAAATAGCTACTAGAGTTATCTGACCTAGTTTACATGAGTTTCAGCTTTTGATGTTAGGCTTGCCCTTCTGTAAAACAGTGACTTTCAAAATTTGTCATGAATCAGATTCAACTTGAGGGTTTATTAAAACTCAGGTTTCTGGACCCTATCCCTAGAGCTTCAGATTCAATGGGGCCAGGGTAGGTCTGAGAATGTGCATTTCTAACAAGTTTCCAGGTATATTAGTTAGGTTATCCAGAGAAACAGAACCAATGGGATATATATATGTATGCATATATATAGAGAGAGAGAAAGAAAAAGAGAGATTTATTTTAAAGAATTGGCTCGTGTAATTATGGCAGCTAGCAAGTAAAATATCTGTAGTTTAAGTCCAAAGGCTGTCTGCTGGCAGAATTTCCTCTTGCTGGGGGTGGGGTCGGGTGTCAGGGTATCAGTCTTTTGTTCTATTCAGGCCTTCTACTGATGATGCCCACTCACATTAGGAAGAGCAATCTGCTTTTCCATAGTCCACTGATTTAAATGTTAACCTCATCCCAAAACACCCTCAGAGAAACATCTAGAATAATGTTCGACTATGTATCTTGGATCCATGGCCCAGCCAAATTGACACATAAAATTAACCATCATACTGATGCAATTGGTCTGAGCACTTTTTAGATTGAGACTAATCATTTAAGGTAAACAGATATTGGCAAGTTTGTAGCCATGATCATTACTCCAACCCACAGTTGGCCAGAGGAGCACTTTCCTAAAATGTAGGGTTTTCTGTTGAACACAAACAAGCAGCTATTAAAGTAAAGTGGACTTATCTATAGAAAGCTATAGTTTATACTATTAGACACTTTTCTATATACTTACTAAATTTCCATAGGAATGTTTTCTTCTTATGAAAACTTTCAGATAGAGAATAGAAGTAAACTGATACTCCTTGTAGAAAGGTATAATCTTATCATGCAACTTTGACTCATTCCTGTCAAAAATAGACTTTTAGAGAGGTTGAGGTAGAAAGTCTCTTCTTCTGAGATATATAAGTGATTTTACTTCATTTTATCAGTTGATCAGTTTATTAAATGGAAGGAACTAGGTAATAAATTATTTTGTAGTGTGGGTAATAGTCTTCCAATTTATATTTATCTGTTGTCATACATTATATTAGTTTTCCTTGAATCTAGAAGACAGTTCTTAAGAAATATATCCTAAGTGGTACTTCACTTGCACACTGTTTTCTTATATTTCAGAGTTGACACTTTTTCAGAAAGAAGAATTACATCATTACTTACAGCTAAAGAAAATGAAGGTAACTTTGAAGATGGAATTTTGTCTTCAGATGAAATAATATGGGCACATACCAGTGAAAGTGAATATCAAGTAAGTCACTTTAGTGAAAGTCACGTGCCATCTTCAACTGAGAACAGCTCATCTTTGTCATTGTTTCATTCAGAAGTAAAGGAAATTTTTCTAAGTCGTAGAGAACATCCAGAAAATGAAATACAATTTTCCTCAAAGAAATTATTTTCAATAATGAAAACGAACAAAAATAAAAATTCAGGGTTTTCTTCTGATCTTAAATTTTTAGTAACTAAATTCACTGTAGAAAATGAAGATCTAGATGTGGCACCATGCCCTCCTGCTCATTTATTTCTTTCTAGAGACCAAGTTAGACGTCTGGAAGAAAATGTGAGAAATCAAATTCCTTCGAAACCTAAAGCTAAGTTAGTGAGTGGAACTACAGATCTGTGCTTAAGATCCCCAATGTCTTTGATTCAGAATCAACATTCTGTTGCAATGGTTATTTCTGCCCAAGCACAAGATTCTTTTCTAGGACAAAATGCTATTCAGAATCAAGGTTTTTATGAAGCCAAATTTCTTAGTCAAGCCCCAAAATTTGTTCACGACCAAGAATCTATCAACAGCCAGCCTGATATCACAGCCAGCTACTTTGCTCAGCCTCAAGATTTGATGAGGAAACCATTTATCAGCAGCATACAAGACTCCTTCCAAGCCCAAGATTTAGACAGGAGTCAACATTTTGTTAAAATGACACAAGATTCAGTAAAGGACCTAGAATCTGATGAACAGTTAGGTGAGGCCCAATATCCTGTTTGGTGTGAAGATTCAAACAAGATTAAATATTCAGTCAAGGGGAAAAATACTATTTATAAGAATAGTAAATTTATGGTTTTAACTGTAAGTCCAAATTTAGTTGCTGAAGATGTTCTGCAACTAGAGAGCTTAAAGCCACAAGACCAGCAACAAATTGCTTCATCAGAATTAACCCAGGATTCTGTATATAACTCAGTGCCTCTTTCACCTACCATTAAAGGACAGAAAAACAGAAGAAAAACATCAGACAGTAAAAGCAAACCCAATCTTAATATACTATCTCTAAAAGCAAAGAAAACACTAACTTCACGGGTATTTCAAATCACAGTATGTTACCCTTCAAAAGATCGAAATGAATTAGGATGCAAGAACAATGCTAGAAAGAAAGAATTACGTGAAAGGAAAGGCGTATCAGATATAGCTTTGAATCTTATTTCTGTTTCCAAGCATACTCTTTCTTATATTAAAAAATATTCCAGAAAAAAACTAGTGAAAGTCATGCCAGGTTTAATAAAATGTGAACATTTTCTGCAGAAGCAAAATAAGTCACCAGATACAGAGAAAATCAATTACACATTTGACCTGCATATTCCAAAGCATGAGACACCTTTAGAAGAAGCTATATCAGAACCTATGCAGAAACTTGTTTCATCTCCCAAAATGGAATCAAACAGAACAATGAAAATACAGGAAGATCTACAAAATACAGAAAATTCCCATCTTCAAATTTCAAATGGAGAGGAGTTGCCAACTAGTACACCAAAAATGCAAAAGTGCTTTCCCTTTGAAAAGGAAAATATACAGAAACAAAAGGATTTTTTGGAAATTGTTCTGGAGTCGTCAAATGTCCATTTGCTCATCTCCCTAGGAAACAAAAAGCATAAAAGCAGTGAAGAATTAGAAAGCACAAAACTTCAAGTGAGTACAGAAAGTGTAAATCTGAAGAAAAAATCATTTGTACTTAATATTACAGAATACAGTGACCTAAATGAAAGTGATGAATTAGAAAGCAACACTAGAAGCATTATAAAAAATATGCATCAAGATAAAAGAGTATCTGATGCCACTTATGCTATCATTTCTGAACCACCTGATATGGAAATGGACAGCAAATTCAAAGCCAAGACAGATACATCAGGAATAATAAGGCTTAGCCATTCAGCATCAAACCAAGAGAAATTGCTAGATGAAAAGGAAACATGTGATGCAAAATACATTGAGAAGAGCTCTATTTTTAAAAAGCCACAACAACGTGACAGAGAGAAAGAGAATGAAGTGAAACAAGAGGAACAAGAAGCAATTCCAGAGCTGACAGAAGGTTTCAAGTTCAGCATACATCTAAATCAAAAGCCCAAACATCTCAAATTTGAAATGGAACAGATCAGTTCAGGAAGTAGAAAAACTCCAAATGAAAAGCAAGAGATACAAACAAATACTCTTTCTACACAGACTATCTTGGGACCTAGTCCATGTACCTTGACAGATCCAATTCAAGTTGAGAAGGTGAAGCAAAGCACAGACAGACCTACAGACAGAGAAAGTGCTACAGATCCAAAGAATCCACTTACAAGGACAGAGACCTTGCCAGTTGGTCAACTTTTAATTGAAACAGAGCATGATGTCTCATTTGGTGGACAGCCCAGAAAGAAACTGGATGGTCATATTGTAGAAGAAAAGGAAGACTTAAAAAGAGATTTACCAGAAGTTACCCTGGGAACTTTCAATATCCACATACCTACTGTATCATATTGTAAAAGGCAGAAAATTAAAAAAAAGTTGAGAAGAAAAAGTATGCCCAGTGTCAAATATGTAATTAATAAAGTAAAGAAGCCAGCAATCTCACTGAAACCTTCTGTCCACATATGTGGTACTCCAACCTATACAAAAAGATTGAGAGGCAATTTTGAAATCATAATTACACAGATACTGCAAGATAAAATTGTGTCAGATGTGCTTCTAAGTATTATTTACCCTTGCATCTCTATTTTGCCTAATACTAAAATGCATTGCAGATTAAATGCAGAAAATCAGAGTCATATCAAGCAAATGCAAGAGGAATCTCAAGTTGCAAGGGAAGAAAAGTATTTAGATTCCACTGATGAGGGAAATGAATCCCAAAACACACTAGAAGCTAAATTGCAAGATGAAGAAGCTCTACCAAAAGCAGTTCCTCAGGATAGCTGGAACTGCAGACTTGATGCACATCCAGTGATGGAGAATAAAACAGAGAAAGAAATGCATCAACCAATCCCACTCAAAGGAAGCATTATGGAATCTGTTGACTCCCCCATAATGGATCCATCTCATGTTGAGAATGTGAAGAAAAGCCTATCATCACAAACAGACTTCAAAGGCACTGCAGATTCCGAGATGCTGTCTCCAATATCAGGAAAATCACTGACCGGAGACCCTTTAAACCAAACAAGAGAAAGTGGTGTTCCAAGTGATGGAAATGATACAAGGGAAATGGATACAAGGGAAAATAACTGTTTTGCAGAAAAAAGGGCAGAATTACTAAAAGATTCACCAGCAACTTCCCTAGAGACTTTTAATTGCGACATGCCTAGTTTATCTTGTTCTAAAAGAAAGAAAAACAGAGTAACATTTGCACAAATGACAACTATAATGGGGCCCACATGTATAAATGTGAAGGCAATAAAGCCATCAACCTCACTAATATTCAGTATGACAAACCACGGAAGGGCATTGGAATCAGACTTTCAGACCAAGGTTGAAAAGATAAACCAAGCTGAAGGATTGGCTCCTGAATGTCTAAATACCCTTTACTCTTCCATACATAGCAGATTGCAGAAAGAGTTCTGTAGTGCTCAATTAAAGCAAGGAGAACCAGCACATAAAAAGTATGTTGATTTCTTTGCTAAGAGTAGGGCATTCTATGACAGAGATGAAAACTTGCAAGCTGGAGAAGAAGAAGAACAAAAGGCTACAAAAGAAGCAGCTCCACAGCATAGCCAGCACCTATGGTCTGATGCCTACCAAATGAAGGAGATCCACCTTGACAAATCAGATCCAGCACTGAACTCTTTAACACAAGAGCTACCTGTTAATGGGCAAAATGTGCAGCACTCCGCAGGTTTTACACAAACTAGTTTGGAGGCTAGTTTCAAAATGGATCCTATAGAAGCTGAAGAACTACAGAAAGCCAACAAAACAGAAAATGACATAAAAGTCCCTGTGGGTCCTAAGATTCCACCTCCCAAAGCAGGAAATTCATTACTTGATGAACTTTTGAACACAGTGACAGAGTACGGCTTATCATCTGGTAGAAACCCCAAAAGGAAACTAGATTCTTATTTTGTGGGAAAAAATTCAGAGATACCAACAGATTCACAAGTGACATTCCAGCAATTTTCTGATTCATTTGTTTCTAAATCAGAAAGACAGAAAAAGACATTAAAATTAGCAAGGAGACAAACACTAGCAAGTTGCAGAAGTAGAACCATGAAGAAAATAAAGCTATTGGTTTCCTGTATACTTAATGGCAGGCATAGCATTCAAGGCAATATTAAAATAAAAATGAATGATCCACAGCAAAGGGAATATGTAGCAAATGCATTTTTAGACATCATTCACTCCAAGATGCCTTTGCCTGACATGAAAATGAGAAATTTAAATGTAGAGACAGATATACAGAAGATAACAAGATTTGATCATACGCAGCAAATGCAAGAGGAATCACCAAGTGGAAGAAAAATATGTTGCCCAGATTCTATTGAAATTAGTAGCTTCGCTAACAGTGTGACTTACAGAAAGGAGTGGGAAGGGGAACCTGAAGCTTTACAGGCTCTGGAGAATAGCCACAGCTTCACACTCAATGACTATCAGAAAGATCATGAGCTTGTCAAATCAGATGAGGAACTGAACCAACCAGAAAGTACAAATATTCAAGTACAACCACAAACACATTTTACACAAATGACTTTGGGGTCTACTTCATGCCCTATACTGGACCAATTTCAATTTGAAAAGCTAGAGAGTTGTGTTAGGTTTTCACCTCTAAAGTCTGGGGAAGCAAATGTTGATGAAATTGTATTTTCCACAAGAAAAGGTGGTATCTCATCTGATGCAAGCCATCAAAAGGAACAGGCTGGTGATAGTGAAAATAAAGAGGCAGTGACTTTTGATTTCAACATGCCAGATTTATCTACAACTGAAAGGAAGAGAAACTTCAAACAATTTTCAGACATGAAAAGTTTAGTGAATCTCAAATCTGGAATTATGAAGGCAAAGAAACCATCAATTTCCTACATGCTCAATATCAAGGGTAATGCTAGTCCAAACCATAGAAAAGAATTGAGATATAACTTGACAACCAAAATGAAAGAGGTGCATCAAGGTAAAAAAGTGGCAGATAAAACATACTCTTTCATGACTGTTACACCTGACATTAATATGTACGGCAGTGTAGAAACAGAAAAAGACATGCTGAGAAGAAAAAGAGTCAGTTCTAAACAAGTAAAGCAAGAGATAGCGCCACATGATAACATCAAAGAAACCAATTCTCAAGATGAAGAGGAAGAAGAAAGTGAAGAGGAGGCATTATTAAAAGTAATTCCACAGCATATCCAACATTTTGTATTCTGTTCAGGTCAAAGGAAGGATGTTGACTTTCACAAATCAGAAAGCCAAGGAAGTAGAAAAATTCTGTTTGTTACCGAACAAGATGTCCCACAGCAAATTCAGCCTGCAGATTCAATGCAGGGAGAAGAGATGAAGAAAATCCTCCAGACACAAAATGGCACAATATGTACAAGTTCAAAGCTTTCTCCTCTAAAATCAGAGGAATCACTAGTTGATGAAGTTTTAATTAGTACAATTAAATGTGGTATCTCAACTGATGGGAACTGTATGGAAGAACAGCACGGTGGTAGTAGAGAGGAAAAGGCAGAATTTAAAAAAGATCTACAGGCAACTGTCCTGGAGTCTTTGAATCTCTCCACACCGGATCCATTTGCATCTAAAAGGCAGAGAAAAATACTTACACGTAGAATCTTAGAAAATGAAATGAGCCCCCAATGTATAATGAAGAAGGCAATGGTCTCCCCGATGTTTAATATCATAGGAAGTAGTATGTCAGGCCATAAAAGTCAATTAGAATGCAACGTCAAAACCATGATGAAACAAGGTAAACCTGTGGCAGATATATTCTTAAATGCCACTTCTTCTCCCATGCCTGTTTCCCTTGGTGTGAAAGTGCATAACAGAATAAAAGAGACAGACATGCTGTGGGAAACAAAATTTAGTCATGAACAGCAACAACTAGAGAAGTTAGCACATGAAGAGAGGGCCTGGTACACAGATTCCAGTGGTAAGGGTAATACATCAAATGGCACTAAAGATGTCAAAGACCTAAGTGGAGAAGCAGCCCCACTAATTTCCCAAAACTGCAATTTCAATGCTCATAAAACAGAGGAACCTAACTTGGGGAAGTCAGACCTAGAACTCAAGAATTCAGCAAGCAAAAATATCCCAGAAGCACTTACTATAGCTCAAGAGATGCAACAACAAACACTTGCCACACAACGTGTATTAAATTCTATTTCTCATTCTACTTTGAATTCATTTCCATTGGCCAAGTTACCAAAAAGAATAAAAACACAAAAATGCTTAAAAGATACAGGGAGTCCAAAGATTTCATCTTCAATGCCAAGGAAATCCATTAGTGAATTTTTAGTTGTTACAACACAGAGTGATGTCCCCTCAGAAAGAGGCCCTAGAAAAGAACTTGTTAGTTCTTTTCCAGAGGGAGAAATAAGGTTACTAAAGGATTTACAGATGAGAACCCTAGAGTCTTTTGATTTCTCCATGCCTACTTCATCTGAATTTAAATGGCAAAGAAATGCAGCAAACCCCCCTAAGTCTGTAACTGGGAAAGCACAGATACCATCAACTTTTGAAACAATTGATATTACTAGGTGTGGTTCCCTTAGCCATAGAAAGAAACAGGAATTCTCTTTGGGAAACATGGCCAAAGAAATACGTCAAAGTACGTCAAATATATTTATGAATACCTTTTCACATACACCTCTTTCAACTGACATCAAAATGCTTAAAAATGTAAAAGCAGCAAAAAACCCATTAAGAAAAACAAGCGATATCACACAGCTAAAGCAAGATAAAGGGAAAAGATGGTATACATATCCCTTTAATAAATGGAGTATCTCGAGCAACACATTAGAAGCAAGATGGCACTGCGAAGGAGAAAGAGAAGGCAAAGACATTTCATTTGAAGCAGGTCTACAACTCCTGAACAGTACAGGAGGTAGAAAAGATCAACGTTTGCTTATTCCAGAGCAAGAAATACAGCAACAAATACTGGTTTCAGAAAATATATTGGAGTCTATTTGTTCTCCTCTGACTCCGTTTCAAACTAAAAAGCTGAAGAAGATCCTTTTGCCTCAGAAACACACACTACATGACATAGGTGAAAAGATTTTGTGTCCAAGATCAGAGAAAGCAATGTTTGACAACCTTTTAATTGATGAAATAGAGTACAGTACTACATCTGATGGGAACCCCGTGAGGGAGCTGGATGTTCCTGGTACAGTTTCTTTACAACTGGAGGGGGTAGAAGAAAATGTAAATACACAAAAAGTGATAAAATGCACAGCTGATCAAAATATTCCACCTGCCAACTCAGGGAATTCAGTATTTGGAGGTCCACATGATAAGAGCTGTGGACAGAAACCGGGTGGTGATATTGCCAGGAAACATGAAGAGCTGCAAAGAGATTTACTGACGATGAGTGCAATGTCTGCTTTATCTGATTCCATAAGGAAGAAAAGGGTACTCACATTTCCAGAAAAGAAAGATCTTAGGAGTCCCAAATGTGTAGCTACGAAGGCAAAGAAGACTCTTTGTTCACAGATGCTTCCTATCACCCAGCATGTAAATCTACACCACAGGAAGAAACAGGAATGCAATTTAGAATCAACAGTAAAAGACACACAACAAAATAAACATATTGCTAACACATTTTTGTCCCTCATACCAGTTTCAACTGACGTAAAAATAGATAATGAAATGCATAGCAGGTCAAAAGCAGAGATGGATATACCAAGAATAAAAATATGTAATACCCATCTAAAGTTAGAGAAATCACCACATGCTGGGGACGCACAGAAGGCCAATTTGACTGATATGCAAAGCAGACCCAGCAATGCAATGAATATGAACATACTACATGAAAAGGAAGAGAAAGCAATTCCACACTGCAGCCAACACTTCAGGTTCAGTGCATATCAACTGAAAAATCCTGGCCCTTGCAAATCAGAAGAACTGAAGAGTTCAGAAGGCAGAAGGACTTGGGATTTGTCTCAGACAGTGCAAAAAATGAAGCAAGACACATACTTTAGAGAAACTGTTTCAGAGCCTGTTTCTAGACCCATGATGAATTTTCTTCAAGTTGAAACAGTGAAACAAAGTCCTCATATGCAAGAAGGAATAAAATGTATGGTAGGTTTTAAAACTTCATTTCCAAAAGCAGGGAAATCAGAGATTGGCTCAATACCATGTGATACTCCCTGGAATGGAAATCCTGGAAGGAAATGGGATAGTTCTATTTCTGAGGAAAAGGCATGGAATCAAAAGGACTTAATAAGAACTGTCTTACAACCTTTAGATTTCTCCAGCCTTGTGTCATCTGAATCTAAAAGCCAGAGCCATACAGAGTTTGCAGGCAAAAAAAGTACAATGAGTCCCAAGCACGTAAGTTTGAAGGCAAAGCAACTACCAATTTCGCAGTTGCATAATATCACAAGGTATCCTACAGAAGGCCATAGATATAAAAAGCAGCACCATTCTAAGCACAAGATGAAAGAGAGGCAATGGCACACAGGTAAAGGAGGGGAATTACTCAGTGCCACTGAGGATGCTAAAAGTCCACCCAAATCAGTGATTGATAAACTCTCTTCCCATATAACAGCAAGGAGCACTCTATCTAACAGAATATTTCAACAAAGTCTCCATGGTCACATTACAGAAGAAAAGGCAGAGTTACCAGAAAACTTAGCCACAACTTTCTCAGGCCCTTTAGATTTCTTCATGCCTGTCTTCTCTGACTCTGAAAGCCAGATAGATGCAGTACAGTTATCAGAAAGGGGAATTTTATTGAATCCCAAATGTTTAGCTGTGAAGGCAAAGAAGTCACCAATTTCACAGATACTTAAAAGCAATAGACAGTTTACAACAAAAGATAGGAAGAAACTGGAATACAATTTAAAAATGCTGTGTGACAGAATTCTTGAACAATATCGGAATGGTCACATTACAGAGGAAAAGGCAGAGCTACCAGAAAACTTAGCCACAACTGTCTTGGCCCCGTTAGATTTTTTCATGCCTGTTTTATCTGACTCTGAAAGCCAGATAAACACAGTAAAGTTAACAGAAAGGGAAATTGTATTGAATCCCAGGTGTTTAACTGTGAAGGAAAAGAAGTCCCCAGTTTCACAGATACTTAAAATCAATAGACAGTTTACAACAAAAGATAGGAAGAAACTGGAATACAATTTAAAGGCACTATGTGAGAGAATTCTTCAACAAAATATGGATGGTCACATTACAGAGGAAAAGACAAAGCTACCAGAAAGCTTACCCAAAACTTTCTTAGGCCCTTTAGATTTCTTCATGCCTGTTTTATCTGACTCTGAAAGCCAGATAAACACGGTACAGTTAACAGAAAGGGAAATTGTATTGAATCCTAAGTATTTAACTGTGAAGGAAAAGAAGTCACCAGTTTCACAGATACTTAAAATCAATAGACAGTTTACAACAAAAGATAGGAAGAAACTGGATTACAATTTAAAGGCACTATGTAAGAGAATTCTTCAACAAAATATGGATGGTCACATTACAGAGGGAAAGGCAGAGCTACCAGAAAGCTTACCCAAAACTTTCTTAAGCCCTTTAGATTTCTTCATGCCTGTTTTATCTGAATCTAAAAGCCAGATAAACACAGTACAGTTAACAGAAAGGGAAATTATATTGAATCCCAAATGTTTAACTATGAAGGAAAAGAAGTCACCAGTTTCACGGATACTTAAAATTAATAGTCAGTTCACAACAAAAGATAGGAAGAAACTGGAATACAATATAAAAACCAAACTGAAAGCAATGTGGCAAGGTAAAAATGTGGATGATACACTTCCAAATATCATTTACTTCACACAAGATGCTTCTGACATTAAAAGACAAAGCATGGTCCCAACAGAGATAGACATGAAATTATCAGGCTTTAATCATATACAACCAACACAAGTAGAGTCACCAGTTGAAGGGATAGCAAGGTCTTCTGATTGCGTTAACAAGGGAGTAGTTTCCAGCTTTTTAAAGGAAGCAAAACTGCATGATAGAGAGAGTGAGGAAGAGAAGCAAGAACATCTAACAGACACTAGTCAATTCTATTTTAAAAACTTCATGGCAAATAGACACCTCATCAAGGAACCTCATCCTGGCAAATCAGAAGGTGTGCTTTTAGGAGAATCTTTTTTTCCAAAAAGTCATATTTACAAAGGAAATTCAAAACAAAATGTAAAAATAGAAAAAACTGAAAATGAGAAAGCAGGTCTCGAAGTTATACTCCCAAGAATGGAGAAATCAGGTATTTTTGCAGAACTCAATGAGACAATAGGTGATGCTATACCTCAAAAACATAATAAAAAGGAAATTGACCATTATGTTTTAAAAGAAAAAGCTTCATACAATTTGGCAGGAGTTGTCCCAGATTCTGTTGGCAGGGATTTGCCTGCTTCAGAAGAAATTAAAAGACAGAATGGTAGCCTAAAAATATATGACAGATCAAGTCCACCTTTGAAGGCAAAGCAATCAGCAGTTTCACAATCACTTACTACTGCAGGTCATGCTTCTCTAAGCATTAATAAGGAAAAGAAACAGAACTTAAAAGCCCAGAAGAGAGAAGTAGAGAGAGAAGTAGAGAGAAAGAAAGCTATGTTGAATGCAGAGCTAAAATCTATACATGCTTCTATGCCTATTCTACACAATAAAATGGGACAGTCACCTAGTACCTGGGGTATCTATGAAAAACCTTCTGAAAAGAGAAATTCCCTAAACAAAGCAAAAATTAGGGATAAAGAAGAGTATGGACAACAGGTTTTGTTTAGAACATCTTCAGAGTATATTCAGCAATTTGAATTTGGAGCAGATCGAATGAGAAAGCCTGGTCCTTTCAAAGCAGAAGCACCTTTAACGAGTACAGTGTGCCCCAAGAACATCACTCCTCAGAAAACAGAAGCTGATTTAAAAGATCAAGAAACAAAGGTAAATATAGAAGAATTTAGTTCAGAGTCTGTTTTTTTCTCTAAGATACATCTACTTCAAATTGAAAAGCAGAAGAAAGAATTTAACAGTGCATACTGGAAAACAATAGCAAATTTCAAGACTGTTGCCCCACAAAAGAAACAGCAAGAGCCATGTGTCTTAGGAGCTAACTGGAGTTCTCCTTATGCCTACACACCTATTTATCCTAAAATCATAAGACATAAAGATAAGGCAAAAACAGCAGATGTGGAAAGTGCTATGCATACCAAACAGCTAAAAATGAAAGCCAGAAAAACATCAGTTTCCCAGCTTCTTAGATATGGTACTAGAAGAAATAAAAAAGAATGGAGAGGTAACATTCAGCAGCAGAAGGCATTCCGGCTGAGTAAAAATGCAGTAAATCTAGTTTTGGAAGCTATTTATGACTTTGGATGCCTTACATTTGATGTTAAAACGCTTACAGAAATAAAAATGGAGAAAGACAAGCCAAAAGAGAGGATATGCACTCTTCCACATCTAAAGCTGGAGAAACCACTAAATGAAATGCAGATATTGTCAGGATGTATTGATACGTCCAGCATCCTTAGAAAACTGGAACAAAATATTAGAGAAGAACAAAAACACCAAAGCATACCCCAACAATATATTCAGCCATTAAGGATTAGGTCACAACAAATGAAGAAGGTTCATCATGTCAAATTAGATTTGCAGAGAAAGGCATGCTCTGAACCGACTTTACAAACAGGAGAAACTGACTTTGCTGGGCTTGACATCCTGAAAAGCAGAAGAGGAACAGATTCCTATGCTGAAGAGCAAGAGGCCCTGCAACAGAAATCTTTCCCTAAGCGAGGGATGCAGAAACTGGAAACGATTCCTGAGACCAATCTGGAATCTGTTCCTTCTCCCATGAAGGAACCTCTTCATATACAAAATACAAAAGAATTCACAACACAACAAGATTTAAAACTATCGATTCCACAGAGGCAAAAAGCATTGATGGTAGCTAATAGCCCATCAAGTTCAAAAGAACAACGATTACTCACTCCAGGGCTAACGGCACAGCCACAGAAGCCATTCACAGGGACTATTCTGGAGTCCATTTCTTCCTGTATACTCAATCAACTTCATAACAAAAAGCCAGTGGATGAAGTGAAAATAAAAGGCATAAATCCAAAGGGTTCAGCTCAACAGGTAAAGCAAATCCCAAACAAAACATATATTTCCAATGTGGATGACATGCAAAGAAATACAGAAAGACTACTCTTGCTTATTAAGGAGCAGGAGAAGAGGAGAAAAAAAAATCAAAAGGATAAAAAAATTATTGACACAATTACAGACATGAAAGCAACAGAAAATCCCAATCCGGTTCTAAAATATTCACCAGCTGGAGTACCATTTGTTAATACAATAGAGAATGTTGACATATTTAAGCAAAGAGATAGAAAGGACTTAGACAGGAGCTTGCCCATACAAAGGGGCCAACAAAGGTTTCGTGGTCCAGAGATTATCCTAGGTTCTGTTTATACATATGGGCTTACTTCTACTGAATGTATAAGCCACAAAGATAAAGGAAGAACAGCTTCCATGAAAAGCACTCTGTATCCCAAAAAGGTAAAAATGAAGGCAAAGAAAGCACTTGTTTTCCAGCTGCTTAATATTACAGGATATGGAACCCGAAGCCACAAAAGGGAACTGAAATGTAATATTAAGAAACAGAAGAAGTTCCAGCAAGGTAAAACTGTAGTAGATTTAGTTGTGAATGCTGTCCGTGATTCTGGCTATATTCCACCTCAGATTAAAGAGGTTATAGAAGTAAAACAGGAGAAAGACAAACCAAGTAAGTCGATATACATTCCTCCACAGCTAAAGATGAATAAATCACTAAATAAAAGAAAAATGCCAACTTTGCCAACCATTGATGAGAGTGCTATATTAAGTACTATTAAAACACCAAAACAATATATTAGAGAGCAAAAAGAAAAACACAAAATTGTTTTGCCAGACATTCTCTCACAATATAGTGATCAACAAGTGCAGAAGGAGCCTGACCATATCAAATTTAAAGTAGATTTGGGGAGAAAAGTATATTCTGATCTATCTTCACAGAAGAGAGAAATCAGTTACAGTGGGTTTGACATCCCAAGAATTAGAACAGATATAGGACTGGAATCCCTCATTGTAAAGGAAAGAGATGTAGACATTGACAAACATTCAGTTTCAGTTTCATTGGAGAGAGAAGGATCAAAGAAAATTGACAGTCCACTAAGTTCAGAAAGAGAGGATGTATTTCTTAGAGATCTGGATGCTTCTCAACAGAAGACTTGCCAGGAGCAAGAATCACTGAAACACGAAGGTATTTCCATGAAACATCTGGAGTCTATTGCCTGCCCCATTATGGAACCTCTTCACTTGGAAAACACAGGAAAGGTAGATAAGGAAGGAGATATGTGCATTAGCAGAAAAAATATGTCATATCCATTGGGAAGAGAAGGATTAAAAGAAAATGATATCTTACAAGGTTCCATAGCACAAAAATTTCTTTGTATGAATCTAGAGGTTCAGCACAAAATGCCTACAGTGCAAAAAGAACAAATGAATCCAGATCATGTTCCTGAAAGTATTCCAGATTCTGTATCTTGCCCCAATAGGGACCCTCTTCATTTAAAACAGGCAGCGAATACAAGAAAAGACTATGTTAGCGTCTCTGAAAGTTTCAGTGAAAATCAAAAGGGAAAACAGCAATCAAAGTTAACTGATAATCCATTAAAATCGAATAGACAGAAAATGGATTTTTCAAAAAACTTGAGGATGAAGCAACTAAATATTTGTGACCAAAGTAAAGAAAATATTCTGAAATCTGTTTCCTCTTGCATATTGCATCACCTTCATATTGAAAATCCAAAGAAAGAAGTCTCAGCAAAAGAAATAATGAGTTCAGAAGTTTTAAGCTCAATGGTAGAAAAAGCATCAAACAAAGTAGTTATTCCAGTGGATCAGCCTCCATATTCCTTACTAAGAAGAGGACAAAAATGGCAGTACCTGTCAGTTTCCTATGAGAACCTTCCAGAGAATATTTCTTACTCTCAAAATTATCCCTGTCTCCTGCAACATTTAATGCCTCAGACAAAGGAAGCATTATCAAAAGTAGATAATGTGTCAAGTAAGACAAAAGGACTAGACTTATTTTCTAAAGATCAATTAAGTTCTATATATGGGTATCCACTGGAATGGATTATGCCCTTGGTTACTTCAAGGCAAATGAATAAACAAAATGTAATGCTGCCTTTAGAATCATACAGTAGAAAATATCTGAATCTTTTATTTCCAAAAGGAAAGAAATCATCCGATGAGGCACAGGTAATTGGTTCATTACCAAATTGTAGCCCACCCATGCTAGGAGTTAGAAGGAAGATAGAATCACATTTGAAGAAATCAGTATTTTCACATGTACTCAATACTACTGACTGTGGTACCCCAAGCAACAGAACAGAAATGCAGTGCAACATAACAGAGAAAATGATAAATACAAACCATAGAATAAGTGAACCAAATTTGGTTATGGCAAAAATGGATGGGTCCATCTGTTCTTTACCACAATTCAAACTGATTAATGAGACAACTAATGGGTTTATCTCAAATAATGTGAAAAGAACAAAACAATATATATCACAGGAAGAAAAGGGTCGAGTAAAAGCAGTGGCTATGAAAGGAATGATGGATTCTAACATTATTTTGAAGGCAAAGAAATCATCACTGTCACATATACTCAATAGAAAGGAATTACCTTTGCTGTTGAACATTATAAAACAAGAGAGCAAGGTGCAAGAAGGCAAAGGTAAATCAGGTATGAAACTGACAAACTTGTGTACTTCCTTACCATCTCTATCACATCCTAATGAGCATTCAAGAATAAATGTAGGGAAAGGTAAATCAGGAATTCTAAGGAGCTGCCTTCCACCGCTAAAGCTCCAGGCATCATCAAATGTCAGAAAAATATCATTTGCAGAGTCAATTAATAGAGATAACTTAAGCAATGTATTAGAATGGAAACATTTGCCACAGAAAAAGAAGGAAAGTATAGAAAATACAGTAGATGTGAAAGATATAATGGGCTTCATATGTATCACTTTGAAAGGAAAGAATTCACCTTTTACACACTTACTGCATAGACGGGAACCACAGTGGACCAATAAAGAACGAGAGAAAATGAAGCAAGAAAATAAAAGTGATAGAGGTGTAGTTCAGAATAATGCTTCCATTCTTTCCTCACCTCACTTGGAATGGGATCGAATAAAAGAGGTATACATGAAAGGAATAACAAAATTCTGTCTTCCATCATTAACACTCCATGAATTATCAGATACAATGGAAAAATATGAGAAGCCAATTGATGATATTTTAAGCAGTATTAAAAGAGCAAAACGCATGCCACCGAAAGACAAAGTGGGAATAGCGCTGGAAGAAATAATGCATTCCAAAAGAATAGCTCTGAAGGAGAAGCAGTCTTCAGTGTTAAAGGAATTACAGTTAAACATCAATGAAAATGAGAAAAAGATACAGAAAGATAAAGATACACTTGTTGAGATTTGGAGTAAATTTGCTTCCCTCTCTTTTTCACCTTACTCTAAAGGAGGCACAGTAAAAGGAGAGGAAACCATGCTAATAAAAACCAGATCCTCTTTTTCACAACCATATCTACAGGTGTCATCAGATATAGAGAA